>NW_008654324.1:0-33272 GCF_000695815.1 Acanthisitta chloris | reverse complement strand
AGCAGGGTCAGGCTCTCAAAAAGACAATTAGCACCATTACTATGGGAAGAGAGCTGCAATGTGAGCTCACTTTGTAATTAGACAGCTGAGAATCCATGCTGGGGATGGGGATAATGTTACCAAGAGCTCATGGTTTATTTGGCTGAGGTAATGCATCCTTGAGAGGCAGAGCCACAGGAAAACCATCTTCCCATGTTCTGCTCCCAGCTCCGGACTTGTGTAGGCATTACCTACTTAAAAACTGCAGGAGCCCTTCTGTAAATCATTACCAAATGTGCATTTGTGACCTTTGCTGTGCACCCCTGTCACAGATTAACCTTTCTCACTGCGGCAGGTTGTTATATCATTACAGCATATCTAAAATAGGGCTAAGCTGAGTTTATTGCAACGCAGATACTCCATGTGGAAAGATAAGGCTGTGCCTGTGTTGTGCTTGGGTTGGGGAGGCAGTTGACTTGTCCATGTGTGCTCTCTCCAGCTCTGTGTGTATGTTTGCATGTGGCTGCCTTTAACCGACTAACATCTGGGTTGTTTCAGGCCAGACGTTTCCCCACGCCACTGCCGGCAGCGCAGCGGAAGTTTGGAATCCCAAACCCACCTGCTCTCCGAGACTCCTGCTGACAAAGCAGCCTTCACCCTCTCCAAGTCCCAGCGAAGCAGCAGCACAGAGATCCTCGATGATGGATCATCCTACACTAGCCAGTCAAGTGCAGAGTATTACTGTGTGACACCCACTCCCAATCCATATTACACTACTCAGACACTCGACAACAGGACCAGGGGGCGAAGACGGTCCAAGAAACACAATATTTCTGCTGCCAGCTCTGGCAGTATGCCCAACCTTGCCCATAAGGATATCCGCAATGGCGTCTACCACAAAAATCAGGAGCAACCTTCCCCTAATTACTATATTTCTGGATATTCCCCATACACCGAATCTGACGTTTATTACAACGGATATGTTTACGAGAGTGACACAGAGGGACAGTACAGTGTCAACCCTTCCTATCGCTCATCAGCACACTACGGATACGACCGTTACAGGGAACTCAGATCTTACCATGAGGACGAGGTGGACAGAGTACCACACAACCCATACGCAACCCTACGGCTCCCGAGGAAGCAAGTTGCTAAAACAGAGCATATAACCAAAAACATTCACAAGGCCTTAGTAGCAGAGCATCTCCGTGGTTGGTACCAACGTGCCTCCAGCCAGAAGGAGCAGGGTCACAGCCTGCAGGCAGGCTTTGAGTCTGACAGAGGATCTCAGAGGAGTTTGGGCTTTGCTGGGCTGCAGACGCCGTGCTCACCGAGCAGTCGGGTGTCATCTTTCTCTTCAGGTAACGTCTGATTTCATCTATGCTGAGTATTTTTGCAAATTGCTGCTGTGCATCCAATTCTGCCTCCCTCCCCTGCCTTGGTGAGGTCAGCAGAGTGGAAGCCAGGCTAGAGCTCTCTCCTGAAAGGTAGATGAGGAACTGAACAGGATCTTGTTTTCCCATGCTTGGGAAGAAAGTCTTTCTTGTTGCATTTTCCTAATCCAGAACCATTTGAGTTTCAAACAGGTGTATTTACCAGCAAGAAGCCACATGCAACATGCCATGTAAATGCAATAGCTGTGGTGGCTTCCAAAGCACAGTCCAATGAACATCACTGAATGGGTCAGAAAGTCCTTTCAGAGAGATTCCCTAGCTCCAGAGCACCACCTGTACAGTGCTTTACTCCCTACAGGGCTTGCAAATTATGTTTTGTTTTTTACATTATCTGTCTGCGTGTCCTGCAAAAACCCATAGAGGTTGCTGATGAGAATTGTCTCATTTGCCTCAGCTGATTTTGCTGGAGAAAGATCAAATTTGCTGTTTTTTTTATAATTCCAGCATCTTCTGCAAACACTTCTGGGAACTGGAGAAACCCACTTGCACTGGGACCTTCGGACTATGACACATTGTCTCATTCCTCCTATGCCAGCTGTTACAGGAATGTTTACGGCAACCTTCCTTTGCAAAGCAGGTGAGTAGAGTATGTCAAGATTATATGCACTTCCTCCTGCGTTTCACAGGCTCTTAAAACTTCTGAGAAAATCAGCTTGACTTCAAAGAGCCAGGATGAAGAGTACTTGTAAAATTGATGTTGTGAGAGCAGGTTTTCTCCATGTGGAGTAGATCAGTTGCACCACCACTAACTGTACCAACACTCAAGACGAGCAGTCAGAGTGAAGGATGAACTCATTTGTTGCACAGCCTTTTCCTCTGGCTGGTGCTGGAAGATTATAGAATCATTAAGGCTGGAAAAGAATCTTCAAGTCCATCTTTGACCGAATACCACCATACCCACTGAACTATATTGTGAAGTGCCACATATCATTCTTTGAACACTTCCAGGGATGGTGACTCCACTACTGCCCTGGGCAGCCTGTTCTGATGCTTAACAACGTTTTCAGTTAAGAAATCTTTCTTGATAACCAACCTGAATCTCTCCTGGTGCAACTTGAGGCCATTTCCCCTTGTCCTATCAAGTTCTTGCACTCAGTGACAGCTACAATGCTTGGAGCATTGTTGACAGCAAAGCACCCACTGAGTCCAGTCCCTCTCAGCCCCCTGTGTTTAGGGGGGTCTCTCCTGCACCCCATCACCAGTCTGGCAGGACACAGTCCTGTTGGATTTCTAAATCTGTAGTGTTTGTGCTGATAAACTTTTGGAAAAACAAGGAAAGGAAACACCTCTCTTCAGCCTCATGTATGAATGCTCATTCAAAGACGATACCAAATGCATCTCCCTTGGCAGAGCTGGACCCAGGAACTGGGGGAATGTGCTGCTGCTTGCAAAGACACCCCACCCCTGCTTGTGGGAGATCTTCTGAGGGTTGTGGAGAGCCCAGGGTCTGCTTGGTCTTTGCAGGAATTCCTGCAACTCTCTTGCTGCTTGTACTTGGTGGCTTGGGTCTCTTCCGCGCGCTATCATGCGCTGTTAGCAGTGAGGACAGAGACCTCCTGCCCTGGGCAATGACTCTGCCCCCACAAGTGCCATCACTTTTCAGTGCACTTATGCTGAGTGTATTCAGACGTAGTAAGTACCCCACGTGTGCTTTGTGGGTTGCAGTTTGTGCTTGCTGCCAGACTGACTTGTGTGAAAATACTGAATTTTTAATTTTGTTTGTTTTAGAAGAAATGAAAGTGTGAGAGAATATATAAAAGCTGCTGCTAGATCCTTTTTTTTCTAAGCTAAATGCCATGGGCTGTTTCATTACAGTGATTTAAAATATCTACAGCAACAGTGTGTAAAAATACAGTTTCTGCTAATTTCTTAATTTCCTGTGATTGAGCTTTGAAAATTCTGCTTATATTGGCAGCTTTATCTAAATGAGCTTTATTAGCTATTAATTTTCCATATTCTGAGTCAGTTGTGTGATTGTTCATCTGTTTTATTTTCTGCTTTAATGTGATTATGGCAATCAATAGGCTCGACAGTTGCTTTAATGTGATTATGGCAATCAATACACTCGACAGTCGTAACAGTGTTCCAGGCCAGGTTGGATGAAGCTTGGAGCAACCTGGGTTAGGGGAAGGTGTCCCTGCCCAGGGCAGAGGGTTGGAATCATAAAATCATAGAATCAACCGGGTTGGAAAAGACCTCAGAGATCATTGAGTCCAACCCTACCGTGGTTACTAGACCATGGCACTACATGCCACATCCAGTCTCCTGTTGAAAACCTCCCTTCCAACCCAAGCCACTCTGTGATTCTATGATGGGTTTGAGCAGCTGAGACCCCTGTTGCACACAATTGTACTAATTAAACATGAAAACTGGGTTTGTGTTTGCAGTCACACTGGGGTGAACTGCCAGTAACCAGCATTCCTTTGAGCCTGAGGGAGGTGTGTGAATTTGGAGGTGTGGGGAAGACACTCAGCTCTGCCTCATCCCTGATACCGTGTTTGTCTTGCAGAACATACACAGAGCCGAGCCAGTTGGGTGGTGATGATGAGGAGCAGTTGGAAGATGACTTGCCCAGCAACGAGCAGAGATTGTTCTGGCATGAGGACTCCAAGCCTGGGACGCTGGTGTAGCCCAGCTGCAGCCCTGCATTCCTACACTGCGTGCCTTGCACAAAACGCTGTGACTCCGAGGCGGAGCTCGGGTGGAACTTCCAAACCGAACAAAAAAGAGGAAGCAGTTTTGCTGGGAAAGATGGAAAATCATCAGCGTTAAGAGGGACTCTAGCAACAAACTGACCAAGTCTTACCACGAATGGCGTTTCTTTGCGAATCCGGATAGCCCACACGAGCCAGGGCAAACCACAGTTCATCTATGACTAGATGCAGCACTTGGTTGAAGTATTTATATTTAGCAAGCACTTTTTGGGAAGATTGGAAGGTGTTGAAGGCAAACCTCAGAGGAAAAAAATAAAAGAAATGTGAAAAGAAGACTCTTATGGAAAAACCAGGAATTCTAGGAGCACAATTCTGATGTCTGGAAGAAGAAGGAATGAAAATTTATTCTGCCATGGCTTATGATGACCTGGAAGGACTTTCATAGGCTTATGAAGGATAAATACTGTGTGTGTGAGTGAGGCAAAGGGTGACTTAATCAGTATTGGAACATTACTTGAAGGAAGGATGGGGGGGTTTATAATGGAGGTTTGAATGAGTTTACCCAATTTTTGATGTGTTGTCAAGAGTGTTGGTTAGCACCACAGGAAAGTTCTGGAAAGAAAAGAATTTGCTGACACAATAGGTCGTGTAAAACTACAGGCGGTTGTGAACTTTGGAAACAGACACAGTAAACTTTGAACTCTCTTTGCCATGATAAAGTATAATTAACAACGACCCATTTAATGACCTTTCCATGGTACAACTTTACTGTGTGGAGGAGTTGGCAAATTTTCACAGTGGCTGCACGGTGACCCCTGTTCATCAGGTGATGATTACCTGTTGCTCTGCCACAGTGGGTGAAGGATCCACAGTGGGGAGCTCCAGTCATCACACAGGGACAAATTTGGTAGAGATGGCCAGTATTTTAAGGTGGATACAAACACAAACAGCCAAGTGGGTGCCTTAAAATGAGGGGCATTAGGATTGTACCACGACTCACTGCCAGGTGCGTTGCAAAGTCACTAAGTGACAGAACAGCATTTTCACAAAACCATTGGTGTAGGAAAGCAAAAAGTGTGACTGCAGTCTTGATTTCAGAGGGATAAACCTACCTCACATCATCCATCTGTAGGAACAAATTGGCATGGGTTATCCTGGGTGATTCCTGACGACTCGTCTGCGTGTGGTAAAATGTCTCTTGTTTCTCAGCTGTACTGTGCTTCAGGATTCCAGAAATGGTGCTCTTTTGTTCTTTTATACAAAGGATTAGTTACTCCTTGTTCATATTGTGAATAGAAAAGTTTCTGATAAACTTTTTTGACGTTTTTTTACCAATATTCCAGAGCATGTAATATATACAGAAGGACACACTTGTTAAGCTGGTACTTAGTCGTTTGTATTATTAGAGTCGCGATTTGGAACTAAACGAACAAAAAAAACCCCAACAAAATAAAAAGTAACTTATTTCCTTGGTTTTGCATATTTGTATAGCTGCCTAGAAATGCCAGAGCTCTTTTTGCTTATTCTTTTACTACTTCTGAATTTTTTAGACCTATTATTTTGTATAGGTCAATAAACTAAAAAGTGTGCTACCAAAACCACTTCAGCATTGCTCCTATTTCTACTTGAGTGCTTGGAAAAGTGCAGTGTGTGTTATTTCAGGGCTTTCAAGGAAAGCACCAGTCTGATTTCTTTTGGCCTGTGGTGGTAGGTTGGGTGCAAAGGGTCAGGGGCCTCAGCTGGGGAAAGCTCAGACTCTCCCAAAACCATTAGGATGGTCAGGCACTGGAATAGGTTGCCTAGGGAGGTGGTGGAGTCACCATCCCTAGAAATGTTTAAGAGGCATCTGGGTCTGGTGCTGAAAGATATGCTGTAGGGTTTTGGGGTTTCAGCAGAGTGACAGGTTAACAGTTGGACTTGGTGGTCTTGAAGGTCTCTTCCAACCTTGATGCTTCTATGAAAACACATCTGCAAGTCTGGGTTTCTGCCCTGAAGGAGCTGAGCTGGACTCACTCAGCAACCCTGTGGGAGGGCCACTATCCCTGGACCTGCTGCCCAGCCCCAGCCTGGCAGTGATACACAAACAGAGGTGACCTCATGTTTCTGGAAATACTTCCTGCTTGTCTATCCTTGCACCTTAAAATTGCTCCAGCCACTCCCATTTGGAACATGGCTCTTGGGGTTTGTGTTGCTCACCTGCTGGGTCCTCTTTGGAGTTTGTGCCCTCTGAGACACTCACCTTTCTGTAAGAGTGACTTGGCTTTTAGATGTACAACTGCTGCTGCACCCTGGTCACCCAGCAGTTGAGATTATTCAGCCTCACTCTTCTCTCTTCAGAGTTGTTTGTCATTGCCTACTTTTTGTGACATCCATAAACTTCACAACCAGCACTGAACTTTATTTCCAGGTTTCTGGTGAATATGGGTATTAAAAGAACTTGCAGCCATGCCTACTAAAAATACCTCCATGTCGTCATAACTTTTGCATTTCTCTAAGTAAGTTTTAAGGTTTATCTGTTTGCAAATTCTTTATTCTTTGACTCACCTGTTGCTATAAACCATTAATGCTTTGAGCAGGAAGCTGAGTCATGCAAAGTCCAGTTCCTTACCCAAAGCTCATGGTATCAGTGCAGACTGCTGGTTATTTATCAACACTCTCAAAGCTTGTGATTTAAAAAGGAAATGAGGTGTTCAACAAGATCTTGTTAGCATTCCTTTGTTTTAGTGCTGTGGCCATTGAGTTTTGTATTGGCTTTTCCATCAGTGTTCAGGATTCAGCTCAGCCCAATAGATCCGTGCTGGCACAGCTCTGGCACTTGGCCTGACCTCCCAGCTTGCTGGAACAGGACCAGGATGGTTCTGCATGATGTTGTTGAGAAGATGGGAATTTGAGGTGGGTTTGAACTGAGGATGGTTTGCTCTATTTGGGGGGTATTGGGTGTAAAACCTCTAGGGCCAGAGTTCAGATCCTGTTGCATTTTCCAGTAAGCAAGAGCTAAACTGCAGCAGAGCTGCAAATTGAAGCGCAGTGGTGGCAGCTGTAGCACTTGTGCCCCTCTTTGCCCTTCTCCACATGCCCAGCCCTGCAAGAGTTGTGTTCTTAGGAGCTTTAGTGAAGAGTGGAGGTACAAAGTGAAGAAGGAGGTCCAGAAGAGGAAACAATAAGATCCAACTTCTTTCTCAGACACTGCCTGTGGCAGGTGATGGATGGCAGAACGTCCAGAGGGACCTCCTGCCCATTGCCAGCAAGGGAGCTGGTGATGCTGCACAGATTATGCAGCACCTGATTTTTGCCAGTTGTTCCCCAGGACCTTTAACTTTGCCTTTTGCAGACCTCCAGCTTGCTTTGCTGCATTTCTGAAGTGATGTTTTGATGCACATGTCGGACTGTTCAGAGACCAGGTCTGTATAATGCAGCTGAAGAGGTAATAAAGACATAGTTGTAATCATTATCTTATTTGTTCACACCTGAAATACAAATTGCCCGTGCTTTGTTTGAATTCTTACCTCATCTGTGTGTTCTGCTGTTTAAGCACAGCTTTCCTCTCCAGGATAACTGAGGACATCTAGTGCCTGACCAGGAGTGTTGAAGAGAAAAACTTTCCTGCCTCTTGTGCTTCTCTGGAATCTTTCCTGCCCCTTCCAGTGTGAAGAAATATCTAGAAATTCTTATTTGGTATGATCACAAAAAAGCCAATAGGTCAGCAAGGTGAAACACCAGACCCACTGGGTTGGGTTCAGTTTTACAAATATACCACTCTTCAGAAGGTAGAACATGCTGCTGATGGGAGTGTGGAGGAGAAACAAAACCTCACTGAAATCCACACGTAATGGAGCATTTCCAAGTGCTTTTAGTTGATGGATGAAGACGAAAACCCAGTCCTTGCCAGGACTCCTTAAAAAGGCATCAGGGCACTGTTCTAAAATAAGCCATGCCTGATGTTTTTAATTGCTGTCTGCTTTTTCTCTTCTGTTTTGAACAGAAATACTCCAAGATGTGGGAGGAAAAACACCAGTGGGAGGCTGGTTCAGACATTCCTCCGGTGCAGGGACTGGGAGGGACGAGCCTTAAGCCAGGAACATCCTCCCCAAGCACAAGTAAATCTTTAAAGATCACAAATTTTAAAGTTCACCTGAATATACTTATGTAAAACATTTTGGCCAAGGTGACTCAATATGTGACTCTTGGAGGTTTCTGCTGACTTATCATTCATGATCTTGGACTTGTTCAGCTTAAGTGTGAGTAACACAGCAGCAATGTTTGTGGCTCCTGGGTGGGTGAGAAGCTTCCACCATGGTCCAGCCTGTCCCAAAATATTTGTATGAAATCCTAGCAAGACTGAAGGTTTGCTCCATCTCCTGGGCATTGAGATCAGTGCAGGAAGCCTGGGAAGAAGCTCTCATCACTGTGCTTGCCTGGATAAATTAGCACTACTCCAAAGAATATCTCTGCATTCTACACCATTCTTCCATCTCCTTTGTGCTTTTCTAGCATACTTAAGAAGTTTCTAAAGTAGAAAGCTGAGAGTTTCAGCTATAGCAGAGCCTCACACAAATAGTGACATCCCTCACAGCAAATAGGAGCAAATTAAATTGTGCTAATTTTATTTAATGTTCATTAATGTAAGTCTAATTATCTGGTTTTCATGTGTTTTTTTTTTCCTAGGGATCTTGTGCTAGGGGACAAACTCCATGCCTTCAGGAATGTTTTATCTGGTTGGTAACAGAAACCTTCTGCAGTGCTTTACAGATTATTTCTGTCACTTTTTGAAGCTGTTAGAGAGAAATATGGCAGGGAGGAGGAAAAAAAAAATCATTTTGCCAGTGTGTGAAGGCATAGGGAGTTCTGTGTGCTGTTTTCTCATCATGCTACACTGGACACTGCATGACATCTCCCTGCCATGTCCCCTGCTTTTGTCCTTGTTCTTGTGCTGAAGGCACTAGGCTGCTGGCACCAACTGCACAGAGAGCCCAGTGCCAATCCTCAGATCAGTCAGGGATAATCTGACTGATCATCAAGGGAGGCAATGAATGTGATATTTGGGTAGAGCCAGGGAAGGAGACCTACAGCTCCAATCTGGAGGGGACTTCATATTCCCACTTCATGCAGCCTTTGGTAGGATTGATTAGCATTTGGATTTATGTAATTTGAGTAAATCTGAATATGTGGATGTTTGCTGTTCACCCAGGCAGTGGGAAAACATCTTCATCCTGGCATCACTGGTGTTGTCAGGGGAAGGGACAGGGCTGCATGTGGCACCTGTTCCTGATTTCAGGGATGAACTTTGTGATGGATTTTTTAGTGTCCAGTGGCTCTGAAAGCTGTCCTTGCCCACAGAGATACATGGCTGGGACTTGAGAAACTCTGGGTGCTCTCCAAGTCTGTCCCAGCATTGGGACCTACAAGGTGGGACCACAGGGTTGATCCTACCACAGTCCTGGAGAGAGGAAGTGCAGGCAATGCTCTGTTTGCTGTATTGGCATCTACCTACCTTTTCTGTCTTGCTCTCTCCTGTGCCTGCCCTGTCCCATCATGAATCAGCCCTTTTGTGCCACAACAGTGTGCCCACAGCTTTCCAAAGGCACTTCCTCCTGTTCCCAGTGTTTCTGTGATGCCTGCACTAACAGCAGGTCAGAATGGTGACACCTCATCTCATCCTCCACCCTTTGCACTGTCTGTCACGACTTTCCCCTTCCATTCCTAGCTGTTAGACACAGGACAACATGGATCCATCTACCAGGACAAGCTTTATCATCAAAGACACTTACCCTTGTGCTGTGACAGAGCAAATCAAACCTGAGGTGACATTTCCTCCTTGGAAGAAGGGACAGTGTGAGTTGTGATCAGTGCTGATAGCCCAAGAGGACACACGACACAGACATCAGGGCCTTCATGATAAAGAAGCAAGACCTTTAACCAAGAAGCAGCTCCTTGCCATCCATCCAACTTTGTTATCCTTGTCTGTCCCTCATGGAGGGAATCACTATAAATCATTCAACAAGTCCTTGACTGCAGAGGGATATGCTCTGTCTCCCAAGACATCATCTGCGTGGCTCAAGCACAGCAGGCATGAGTCTCAATTTATATTTAATCGTTAGAGTGTCATCAAAGAGCTGCAGATGGAGAAGAGTTTGCAGCCAGCAGGGGCTCAGCTGGAGTAACTCTAGAAGAAATCCTTCCACCTGTTCCCAGGCTGAGGTTAGGGAAGGACGTGCCTTGTGCATACACAACGCGATGGCCACTTGGCTTTGCCAGCACCACTGTCCGTGGGCACGTTCTAGTGGCAGGATGATACGAGGTATGGATCTGGGATAGGTTTGGATGCTATAAAAGAGAGATACACTCTATTTTAATGTGAAGGGCATCGTTGTTTCCTAGAATGACCCTGTTTCTCATCTGATCTTCTTGTACTGAATTCAGTGTTTCATATAAACGTTGAGGTGATCATTCCTTCCAAAGATTATGATGATGGTGTTGCTCCTTGAAGAGTCCTTGGTGTGGTGTTGTTGCAGTTCTGATTTGATAGTGCTGCCAGGCAACACTGAGAGGGAAACCATACATTTGGCTGAAAAAGGGAGGGGACATTACCAAGTTAAATTCTATGTACTGGTTTTAGTGTGAGGCTTTTGTCACTCCTGGGGCTCTGCTTTGCAAACCTGGAGCATAGGTAAGTCATAAGAATAAAGGTAGAGTTAGCAGTAAATAGTTGCTGAATTGCATATGCTTCACAGACAGGTTCTTGTGCAGATTTTGTGGAGATGAATGTCTGCTCCCAGGGGCTGAGCTTGCATTTCTGATGCAAAGTATTGAATCTCCAAGCTCGTCTTTTACACAGATTTGGAACAATAACCCCTTGGTCAATAATAGTAAATATTTGGGTAGATGCCCATGGGCAGTGTGCAATTCAGCATGATGTTTGCCTTGTGCTCTGTGAGCTGTATCATAGAATCATAGAATCAACCAGGTTGGAAAACGCATCCAAGATCATCATGTCCAAACCTACCATGGTTATTAGACCATGACACTAAGTGCCACATCCAGTCTCAGCTTGAAAACCTCCAGAGATGGTGAATCCACCACCTCCCTGGGCAGCACATTCCAATGTCTGATTACACTCTCTGTAAAAAATCTCTTCCTAATATCCAACCTAAACCTCCCCTGGCAGAGCTGAGTCTGTGCCCTCTTGTCCTGCTGCTGGTTGCCTGGGAGAAGAGACCAACCCCCACCTGACTCCAACCTCCTGTCAGGGAGTTGCAGAGGGTGATGAGGTCTCCCCTGAGCCTCCTCTTCTCCAGGCTTGGCACTAAGTGCCACATCCAGTCTCATCTTGAAAACCTCCAGAGATGGTGAATCCACCACCTCCCTGGGCAGCACATTCCAATGTCTGATTACACTCTCTGTAAAAAATCTCTTCCTAATATCCAACCTAAACCTCCCCTGGCAGAGCTGAGTCTGTGCCCTCTTGTCCTGCTGCTGGTTGCCTGGGAGAAGAGACCAACCCCCACCTGACTCCAACCTCCTGTCAGGGAGTTGCAGAGGGTGATGAGGTCTCCCCTGAGCCTCCTCTTCTCCAGGCTGAACACCCCCAGCTCCCTCAGCCTCTCCTCATGGCACTTGTGCTCCAGTCCCTTCACCAGCCTCGTTGCTCTTCTCTGGACCATCAGACAGGAGCCAGTTCTGCCCTACTCTCTCTGTCCCTGGGTAGTTCCTGGTGCAGGGAGTTGGTGTCCCCCTTTGATGGCCATAACCAGCCTCAACTCTGTCCCAGACCAGGTGAAGCCACTCCGAGGCAGCTCAGGGCAGCTTTTGGTTCTGGCCATTGGTGAGAAGTCCCAGGCAGAGCTGTAGCTCAGTCCCTGAAGTCAGGCATTCAACACCATGAATTTCCTGTTCCCCATAAAAGAAGAGACTTGCTTATGGTCTCTCATAGACCTCCACACTCCTCTTTTCTCTCTACACATAGTAACATTTTCTTTTTCCTGTAATAAGGAATGTGGATGATGACAGAGGTGGTTTCCTACTGCATGGGAAGGACCTAGTGTAGCTCCTCTTGGACTTCTCTAAAAATGGAAGCTTATAAAAATAAGAAAAAACATGAAGTTCTATTTTGGGGCTAAATTAGAGGCATTCAGGTCCCACTGGAACAGGAGATTCAGCTCCACTTGCTTCTCCAGACCCAAAGGAAATCACCAGACCACAACACAGTGAGATGTGGTGATTTATTGATCTGGGGTAGGGGTGAGAGGCTCACACCACCACCCCTGCTGCTCCATCCTGCCCGACACCAGTTACTGCTGTGCCTGCTGCTTCACATGAGGGTTTGACTTTGCAGCTCCCTGTCAAACCACTTGGGCAAATACTTTGAAAGTCAGATGTCCTTACTCTATTTAAGCAACAAACTCAATCTGATATATTTATAGCTATAAGAATTCGGAGGTGTGGTGGGTGGGTTTTTTTTTTCTCCTGGTGTTTTTCCCACAGGGTGTCTCTCTCTGATTGCTCCTGTTACTTAGTAGTTGTTATTGTTAAGATCCCATCATCTGACCCTTTATAATCCCTGTATTGCATTACACCTCACTGCTGGACATGCTTGGTGTATGTTCCTGTTCATCAATTTTAGACTCTCCCATCAGCCTACAAGTTTCTTTAAAGTAATGCAAGGTTATGTTACACAGCCACGTTCTCCAACTCAGTGCAGTTAATACCTTGGCACTTGGAAGTGCCATGGATTGGTAATAAAGGGGAATAAATGTGTGGGGTTTATAAGCAAAAAAATGAAAGTTAACATAGAAATTGCTCTCAAGTATTTGGCATCAGCATGTGTCCCATCAATTACCTTATAAATAGAACAGTTTTAGGCACTTGAAGCATGGGTTGATGGGCTGCCTTGTGTCAAATGGTGGCACAGGGGTCAGGCTTTCTTGATATTTGAGTTAAGAGCTTGTCAATCCTTTTGCTTTCAAGAGAGATAGGTTGGAATTTTTGAAGAGGACATGCAAATGAGAAAAAAAATCAATGATGTGAAGCAATCCTGCAGGAGAGCCTGCTGGGTTTCGTTCCAGAGTTCATCCATATGTGAGTACCTGCTTTAGAAACAGTGAGTTCATTACCAAGGGTAGAGTAGGAATTGTTTGTTACCAAGGAAGACCTCTATTATCAGTTTGCTCCAAAAGTGCTTTTGTTTAGTGCTTGTTAGATACCTACTTAGCATGAATTTTGAGCTGCTACCTGTAGGAATAGCTCTGTGATTGCTGCAGGTACCTCCTGCTGGGGCTTTGAGTGCAGCTGCTGGCACAGCACAGCTCTGCCCTCTCGTAACAGGGCACCTCGTGCAGCAGCTTATTAATCCAGGGATTCCTGAGCAAGTGTCAAATTGGTGTGAAAATAGCAAGTGCCACCAATGGAAGTGGCTTTCCTGTCTTAATGAAGGTCGAGGGATGTGTGATTTTGTTTTTGCAAGCTCCAAGGGGAATACCTGAAGGTGTTATTGGGAAGAAAATGGGAGTTTTGACTTGGAAAAGTCTCCTAGATCTGCTGTGAGCATGTCCTCAGCCCAGAGGGTGTTGTTTGTTGCTCTAATGTGCTGTTTCCAGAACACTGAAACACTAAGCAGTGTGTTAGGAAAGGAAGTGCATCCTGAACTCATAATTTATGGAGCAGAAACCTAAAGTAGGCAAAATGTGATACCCACCTTGGAAATCTGTGGGATTAGCACTCGTGTCACCAGGAGAGGTGTCAGCAGGCAGCCCCACACTCTGCATCTGATGGGGAAGGCATCACTCCCAGGATAGTGTTTCCTAATAGTGGTATTGACAAGTGATATATCTCTGCTTAGAAGAAAACTTGCTTTTTGAAAACCTGATAGTGTTCTCAGTATCCCTGTTTTCCTTCTCAAGAGGACTTCATGGGTTTGACCCTGCTTAAGTTAGATGATCTGACAAGACCATGGCCCAAGATGGCCTGGCTGAAGATCATGGAAATCCAAGAAGGTGGCATAGGGCATTATTTACAGTCAAGAAATTAACAAGTGATAAGTAACCACTGAATAGACAGCTTCTGTGACCCAAACAGCATCGTTTGGGAGAGTAACATAGCAGCTACCGAAGAGCATTGATTTATTTGATAACATCAGGAAACCATTTATAGACTCTATTATGGACAGCTATCAGTGGGGGTTATAGTTGCTAGAGCAAATAGATTGATGTGTGTGTCTGCTGTTGTGCTTGCTTCTGCATAATATAAAATAAGGATAAGGATGTCTCCTGAAATACCAAAGGGGCAAATGGAGCCATTGCATTCTTGGCTTGGCTCTTTGTTATTTTCTTCCTTTACCACTTATTTTGTTCTTAAATTTTTTGCCCTCTTCCCCACTGTGTAACAGCACGAGTCAAATGAGGACCTTTGGATAATGGCTTTTTAATAGAGGTTAATGGGGCTTTGAACACCATGTTTCTTGTTACAAAGCACAGCCAAGACAGACTATCATCATGCACAGCCTATTTTGCTGCTGGCAGACTCCAGCAGAGCATAGTTGAGACTCTAATGAGAAATATGGCTTAAAAATTGGAGGGGCTTGATTTCACAGCCTCTCCTCTGTGGTTTCTTTCCTATGGAAGATGCATTAGCAGTTGCAAGTTGAGGATTTGATTTGACATCCCTGCAAAGAAAACTTGAAATTATGAGAGGAAATCTTCCTTAATCCAATGAACAGCCCAAACTGTGAGTATAAAAATTACCCACCCACATTATGAGCACAGTGGTGTTGGAGGTGTGGCTTTCTGGTTCCAAAAGCCTATAAAGTACTCTGAGCAAAGAAGGAGGTACTTCTTAGATGGAATGGATACGTAATAAAAAAAGGATTTTGGGTAATCTTCTCATGTTACATCAGTTTTATGAATATTAGCAAAGCAGATTTTTGTAGTTGCTTATTTCTTCTGAAAAAATGGTGAAAAGGAAGAACCTGAGATGAACTGTCAGATGTGTTGACAGTTGAAACAATGTCCATGCTAAAGGCCAGGCCAGAAGAAGGACATTGGCATTGCTCCTGGGGAGACTCAGTGGAAGCAGGGCATGGATGTGCTGTGAGAAATGCTCCCATTGGGACCATTCAGCTTGGCTCAAAGGGCTGGTGCCTGTCCTTGCACGGACCACTATTTCCAAGAACAAAGTGTGTTGTACCAACTGTTCACCTGCCTTTTTCCATCTTGGAGGATTTCACCCCAACCAGAATGTGAGGTATAGGAGAGGTCATCAACTGCAGGTGGCTGCACTCACACCAAAACCACTGCAATGTTCAGTCAGGGTTTAGATATGGCCAAAGGTAGTGCAGAGCCTGCAGTCCCCAGTCCTTGTGAGACAGATTGGAGATGCTACAGAGACCTTGTGCTGATTCTTCCTGCAGGCAGGTTTTTACCTGTTGCACCTCACAGGTACCACTAATGTCCCTGCATCCTCCTACAGCAATTTCAGCATGTGGTGAAGCACTGAACAGCTCAGTGTCCCAGGAATCCTCTGGAACACGGCTGTCTCCTGCCTCCCTCAATGGGGGACGCACCAGCTGCACTGAAATGTCAGAAGGGTTTGCACAGCTGACAGGTTGCTGAAAATGGAGCATGGCCATAAATTCTCTTCATCCAGCCAAGTGCAGCTTAATATAGACTTAGCTGCACGGGCTGTCTCCAGCACTGAGACTCAGAGCTGCCACAGCTCATGACCAAAACATGAAGTTGTCGATTTAACCGAATGAACTACTGCTAGCAAGGGGGGGAAAAAAAATTAAAATCCGTGGAAATTTAGCCTTCTCTTTAGGTTTCAAAAGTAATAGAGCAAGGAGAGAAGAATGAACATGTCTGAACTCAGCCAAAACTCCGATGAGGCTCCTGAGGATATTGATGAAGATGAAATCCTGGCAAACCTGTCCCCTGAGGAGCTCAAGGAGCTACAGAGCGAGATGGAAGTCATGGCCCCAGACCCTGAAGTCCCAATTGGGATGATACAGAAGGATCAGACGGAGAAACCCCCCACGGGGAGCTTCGACCACAGGTCCCTGGTTGACTACCTGTACTGGCAGAAGGCATCCAGACGCATGCTCGAGGACGAGAGAGTTCCTGTCACCCTCTTGCCCTCTGAGGTAACAAGCAAAAAATCACAAATATTTATTATGCATCTGTTGTGGGATCTGTTTTATAGCTTTAATACCTTAACCTGCCTCTGCTTCTGTCCCTTACGTAAGGTATGGGACAACCAAATTTAGATTAATCCTAAAAGCCTCAGCAGTGACAGAATCCAGCTTGGACTGATGTCAGGGTTAGTAATTTTTTAATTGCTTTTCCCAAATATATGTTTAAGCTTTTTAATATAAGAAAATCCTAATTCTGTGTCATTAAAGCACATCACTGAGAAATTGTCAGAAGATCAGTCTGGAGGATGTCACTCAAATTTGTTTGACTTTGCATATGGAACAACACCATGTTGGTTTTCCATAGAAGATTACATAAATCATATGTATTAATTAATGGACAGAATTTCATGTCTTACTGGACAAAACCCCAAACCCACTCTATTTTAACATTGTGAAACATTCACTAACAACCAAGCATGCAAACTCCATGCACCAGTCCAACCCTTTAGAACACAGTCCTTAAATTCACTCGACTACCCCTATGACTTTGAAATAAAGTTAAGGTCATGCTTAGATATCTTTCAGGATGAGGGCCACACTTAAAAATAGGTTAATAGAATTGAAACTTGACCAGATGAAAGACATCCATACCTGAGCCTAAGTGAATTTGAGGTAACTGGTTTATTTTAGCTTTGTTTTAAATACCAGTGGTTTTGCTAGGACACAACATGGTACATCATGGTCTTCCCAGGGCAGGTTTCATGGGCTGCTTCTGGAAAGCAGGGGGTAATGTGTGGTTTTTCTCATTCCTGAAACACTCATACCCTGAAAGAAAACAATATTTTAACACTTCTGAGGTTAACTCTGGCATCTGACTCACAACTGGTCAAGCAACTTTCACACTAAACTCATCTACTCCCACAGCAAATCGGGGCCACAACCCTGAGGGCAGAAGTGACTGTGACCATCCGTGTCTGACTTTGGGTGCAGCAAAAGCCAAGACTCTGCCCTGCCTGAACTAGAGCAAATCTTAGGAAAATATCTTGATTTTATTAGTGCTTTATTAGCATATCTTGGTGATGAAGGATCCACTTGCAAAAAGATGCTTGAAAGAAAAAAAATCTCAGCTAGGAGGATCTCTGGAGGTGGTGGAAGTTTGCAACTAATTTTACTTGGGTGCTAGAAGCCCCATTGCCTTGCAACAGCTGTGTGCAGGGTCTGGTTTCCTAGCTCTGGACTCAAAACCTCTCTTCAGTGAGGTGCTTCCTTAGCTGTGATGCTCTGGCAGTACCAGGGCAGGTGGCCTTGTTGTCTCATGTGCTGGATGACTCCACCATGGCCACTATGTGCCCTTTTCACTCCTTCTTGGGCTGAGAAAACAATCAATGGTTCACACTGATTTCCAGTGGTTTGTGGCATACAAAAGAAACTTTCTCTCTTGTCAAAGAAACAATAAAAATGAAAGAAAATCCAGAAAGATACTTTGGATCAGAGACTCTTAACCCCCAGAAGGGTTTGAGGACCACCTTAACATAGTGTTAAATATGTTCAGAAGTTAATTGTCAAGACTTAATTTTGTAGACAAAGATGAGAAACTGGTTTGCAGCCTCTTTAAGAACAAATCATGTCTGTGTTCCCAAGAAAACCAACATACAGGCAGTGCCATCTTTAAGGATTATTCTATAATGTATGGGCATAGAGGGATCTAAATCCAACTGCTGCATGGGTCTTTTTGAGCAGAAAGTTAATGTAACAAAGCTGTGTTCAATAATTTCAGCTGTGAGGTTTTGTCTTCCTCAGAGAAGTGCTGCAGAGGAGCTGGAAGGAAAGGCCAGTGGCAGCAGTGAGGTGGATGGCAGGAGGATACCAGGAGCAGAGGGAAAAGAGAGACATTACCAAAATGAGCATGTATCCAACTCAGTAATACAGCTTGGGGAGACAAAGAAAGATGGAAGCAGTAAGGAGAGAGTGGAGGAGGAAGATGAGAAAGAAGAAGAGGAAGATGGTGAAGAGGAGGAGGAGGAAGATGAGAAAGAAGAAGAGGAAGATGGTGAGGAGGAGGAAGACGAAGAGGAAGATGAGAATGAATTGGAAACAAAGAAGAATTGCACTAATGAGAACAGTCACAGTGATCAGATAACTAAGAAACCAGGTACAGAACCAGGAGAAATCAAAGAAAAGCCAAATGAAAAGAAAGTATCAAAACTGAACATCCCCCAAAAATTAGCACTGGACACCAGCTTCATGAAGCTGAGTGCCAGACCTTCAGGAAATCAAACCAATTTAGATGAGAGTTTGGACAAAGTCCGCAAAAACAACCCAGAGGTGAAAGAGCTCAACCTGAACAATATAGAAAACGTCCCCAAAGAAATGCTGATAGACTTTGTCAATGCCATGAAAAAGAACAAGAACATCAAAACATTCAGCTTGGCCAACGTGGGGGCTGATGACAACGTGGCATTCGCGCTGGCCAACATGCTGCGGGAGAACAGGAGCATCACCACGCTGAACATCGATTCCAATTTCATCTCTGGCAAAGGCATCGTGGCCATCATGAGATGCCTGCAGTACAATGAGACCCTGACAGAGCTCCGTTTTCACAACCAGAGGGGCATGCTGGGCCACCAGGCAGAAATGGAGATCGCTAGGCTGCTGAAAGCCAACACCACCCTCCTTAAGTTGGGGTATCACTTTGAACTGCCAGGGCCCAGGATGGTGGTGACCAACCTGCTCAGCAGAAACCTGGACAAGCAGAGGCAAAAGAGGCAAGAGGGGCAAAGGCAGCAGCAAATGAAAGAGCAGAAGGAGTTGATAGCCATGCTGGAAAATGGACTTGGGTTGCCTCCTGGGATGTGGGAAATGTTGGGGGGACCTTTGCCCCAGCTGAGGATGCATGAACCCCCACAAGCCCCAAAACCATCCGTTCCTGCAGCAATGTCCCTGAACAAAAGGCAGGAGAGTGCGAGGCAGTCTGCTCCAGAGCAGCCCTGCGGAGAGAAACCTGTCAGCTTCAGAGTGGTGAAGCTGAAGAAGACTCAGCGCAAACCTGCGGTGCCGGAGTATGTGGAACCCACCGAGAAAACCAACCTCAAAGATGTCATCAAAACACTCAAACCAATCCCCAGGAGAAGACCACCTCCCCTTGTTGAAATAACCCCAAGAGATCAGCTGCTCAACGACATCCGTCAGAGCAACGTGGCTTATCTCAAACCGGTGAGCGCTGAGTGGTGGCAATGAGGGGAGGGAATCACCTTCTCCCAGCACACTCTGAGCTGTGCTTGGAAACATTGGGCATTTGGTGGGGCTGGAAAACACACCCACAGGCTGCATCCTCATCATTTTTGTTCTGGGATGCAGGTGGTTGTTTTCTGGCACCATTAAGGTACAACTTGCACAAAGAAACAGCAGCAAGTGCTGAGGCTGCAGCCTCACACATCCATGTCTGCATCCATAAGGTAAAAGAAAGGAAATTCTCCTAGAGGGTGAACAAACTCCCAGAAATTCCATGTTAGCACACTACTAATAGTGTATTAGTTATGATATATGCTATTATAAGATGCTTATTTCAGGAGAGCAACAGGTTATTATTTTTCACATTAGTCTGGCCTCAGTCCCCCTTAAAAAACCACATTTTTCTCTTCAGTAGCTGTTTTTCCTTAGCTCTCACTTGACACGAGAGCACAATCACATGGCCCACACTGACCCACAGCCTCTAGCCCTGCTCCTGCCTGCCTCGCCCAGCAACAAGGGGTATATTACTTTAGTGATTCTTTGCTGCTCTAATCTTTTTTTTTTGTCCCTTTTTAAATCAACTGCAAAATTCTAGTGCAAATAGGAAGAAACTGGATCCATTAGTAGTGAAGACGGAGCAAGGTTATAGGAAAAAGTACTGGTAACCAGTGGGGTTTACATATATTTTCAAGTAAATCTTTGCCACTGAAAAGTGCTTAGTGATCACAACTCGTGTGAGTTTGATATCATCATCATGGCTTTGAGAATCCAAGTCCCAAACTGTGAAAACTGCTTCTTGTTGTGCTCTTGGGTATGAAATTCATGGGCCACTTCTCAAAACAGTGGCGGCCAGATTTAACTTTCTGCTCTCCTAAACTGTTACGTTTCCTTGTGTTGTACCATTATTCAAGAAATCCTAAAAGCTGACAGATCTACTTGTTGGTGATGTTGTTGCATTTGTGTTGCTAAAGCTTGAGGAAGAAGACAGAAAATCTTCTGCAATTCAAAATGGTCAAGTAGTATTTTGTAACTCATCCTGAGTTTATGATTAACATTTTAATATAGTGAGCCTCATTTTGCTTTCATTTATACTTACACAGAAATGATTATTCCCTCAGGTACTGCCAGGCAGTTTGCACAGCAATGATTAACAAACCTGGGTGCTGTCAGGTGCCAGGGAGCAATAGGAACCCCAGCCATTCCCCCCCAAATTTCTGGGAGGTTTTTAACAATGAGGGCTGTGAGGTTTGGAGCAGGGAGATAAATTCATGGTCCATCCTAATTGTGCCAGGTAACAGTTGCTATCCCAGTCCATGGAAAGATGAAACAAGAAACATGTGTTCAGGTTTTGTGGGGTTTTTTTGGTCCTCTGTCATCAGGCCACTTGGCATGGATTTAGGACATTAGGGTGTCATTCTCCTCATCCTGCATGATCTTGGTAACTCCTTATTTGTCTCAATACCCTCAGCTTCATCTCTAAAATGGGGTTTTACTGCTTGAGCTGAGTTGGGTATTTGTTTGTTCCATGGCAGGACTCATTGCCTTCAAACTGATTTCCTAGGCATTAAGCATTACAAATAGCAAGTGAAAAATTACAAACAAAAGGAATTCCCAACCAGAATTTGCAGCTGTTATATTTTAGGTCTTTTTACAGTTTCTGAAGGTTTATAGTAGACTAATCTTGCTTGTGAAATGAGACTGAGAAGTTTCCTCCTCCTAATACTCACTGTCTTTATCCAGGTGCCACTGCCAAAGCAGCTGGAGTGAGAGACCAGACTGAATAGAAGAAAACAACTTGGAATAAGGACTATTCAGGTTTTGCTTACAACTGTTCCAGCAGATGTTTTCTGCAGAACCCAGGTGGTATATATGACTCTTTGGGAACAAAGCTTGTGATACACACTTCTCTAAGTGTGGTGAAAACGGCTGGCATGGGAAAAGTCAGTGCTAAGCATTTCCACCAGGTATCAAACAATCCCTCTGCCATCTGTCTGCCAAGAGGATTTGAGACTTCAGTTTGTTGTGGGAGTATTTTCTCAGAGGCATCAATAACCTTGTCTTTCTAGTTCATCAGCAAACTATTTTGCTTCCACGTTGTCCTTCTGCTGCTGCCAGATTCTGCAGGAACACGCTGAGCTTTATCTTTCTTTTCACACACATGCTTCTTTATTATTCTCTTGTCCATGAGAAAATGTATTTGGTTTCCATGTATACAGCTTCATTTTTTAGGCTAAGGAAAGAGAAATGAAATAAAGCTCTCTCTGTAAGATGTGTGCAGCACTTCCCTCGCTAACAAGATGCTCCCAGACAGGACTGCTCTGGTACCTCGCCTCGATGGTTTCAAGCTCCCTCTATTTCAGAACATAGCCTAGTGGGTATTGTGTCTGATCAGCATATAAAAGATGATGCCATGCTCCAAGAGCTGTCATCTTCATTCCCCATGATTCACCTCTGTCTTAATGTATTCCTTAATTGCAGCCACCTTGGAGTGCACTGAAATGCCATTTCAGGTTTCTCTCCACACTGTTCTTGTGGCAGGAGGATGAGCCTTATCTCTCTCTTTACCAAGAGCTTAAGAAACTCCTAATTCCTCCTAGCATGGGGTGTGAATAGTATGTCACACCCTTGGCAGGGCTGAATATGATGGTGTAAAACCTGCATATACACAACTCAGTTTTTCCTTAGTATTTTCGTGAATTTTGTTATCCCCCCCTTTATAATCATCACATTAGATCTTTCTTTCTGTAAAGCAGCTACAGGTCAGTCACACACTTGTGGAACACATGCACAAGACACCGGTTGGTTTGGGGGTTTTTGTTTTTTTTTAAAGCTCTAAAGCATAAGGAAAGAACAAACAAGGGCTTTGTCTTGGCTAACATGCAGCTCCTCTGCTTTCCTGTGGCTGATACTTGATCCAAAGGTGCAGCTTTGCAGCTCCTGGCAGGATTACCTTCAGGTGAGTTGTCTCTTACTGGTAACTCTCAGCAATCTCCCCGTGGCAGCTAAATCCCAGTCCCACCCTGCTACCCCTTCCCACATTTATTCAAATAGTCCTGAAGTATCAGCAATATCCAGGACCTCTTTGAATCCAAGCTGATCTCCACTATCATCAGTTCAATTTTTCATTTGTCCTTGTCCTTTCTCTATTACCTGGTCTCTTTCCAATCTCCGTCTTCCAAACTTGTAAAGCTCCTTCTCAGCTCTGCTTCTGTTGGGAACTGTAATGTCCCAGGCTTGGGAAACCTGGTCGATGTATTGCCTAAGACAGAGCAAGCAGCTTTTAAGTATCATGTAAGGGGGAAGGAAGAGCCATTTCTGCATGGCAGAGACATAAAAAATGCGAGTAACATTTTCATTGCAGCTCTCTCTTTTTGTAAAGGATGAGAGTAGGAAAGAGAAGGAGCTTGGTAGTTCTAACCAAGCCCTTGCATGGAGCACACCAGACTGGCTTCAGGGCCAGGCTAGTGCAGCTGGGACAGGGAACATAAAGGAAAATATAATACAATGCTTTACAATCTCCAACTCAAGCTGCAAGGCACCAATTACTGCTACACCCAGGAGCTGCCAAACACGTATTACCAGAGTCTACAGAGCAGGACCTGTGAAGCTCTACTCTGATCCATGTTCTCCCACTGAGCAGCCACTCGAGTGATCACAGGAGGAGGGAGGCAGCCAGATGCAGAGATCACACTATTAGTTTGACTGCAGCAGAGCTGGCTTCCTAGTGCTGCTCAAGGTACAGCTCCCAGTAATCCTAGAAGCAGAAATCCCTCTCAGGTAATTAAAAGAAATGTGAAATCCCACTTAAGTAAAGTAGAGTTATATAAGGGACTGAAACAGCATGAACGAATACCTTAAGTACTCCACCTCTCTAGAGCAGCAAGAGCAAGGCCATAGCATTTCAGGTCAGAGGTACTTTGTGCCTCTACAAAGCTCAGACAGACACAGGGCCCTCCCTCAAAGCCATCACCTGATCCCCAGTACAGCCTTGCGGCACGAGATGCAGGGTGCCAGATCTCCCACCACCCCTCCAGGGAGTTCCACCAACCACAGAAAGAGGCACAAGCTCCAACCATTAGAATTTATTCTTGTTTGTACTGTGCAGTTTTTAAAATTCTACAGTAATGATGAAGTCATAGGCTACTATGTCCTTTAAGTGTTGTTAAGAGTTTTCCAAAAACAAAGACCATGCGCTACAAGTGAGGAACAGGCCACTGACTCTTCAGCTGGAATATATAGACATTTTCCATAAATACTGATCACTTTTAACACTTAAATGGAATGACATGTTCAGATTTCTACAGAGTTCACTATGAAAACAGCATGGCAAGTTACATAAAAGCTTCAGCTTCAAGGATCCTTGCTTTTGTTCTTGTTAATTACTTGGTTAGAAAAGAGAAATGCAAGAATATTTGAAGTGGAGTGTCACCTGGACAACTTGTCCCTCCCCGTTGTTGGTAAGCTCCTGTTATCAGGATAATTCCATCAGACCTGGCAGTTAAGTTAAAATATTTATATAAAAGAATCCCCCATGATGTTTTCAACTTCAGGAGGTGTAACAGGTAAATATCTTAATGATTTTGGAATGGGTTTTCAAAAACTGTATCTTGACATTTATTGCTTTTACTTGTAAACCTGAAATCCAGTTTATTCCTGTAAGGAGTGTCAGAAGTACAGAGCCAACAAGATTGCATGTTTGACTTAGATCTTTGCATTCTGGTTAAGAAGAAAGAAAAAGATGACCCACACTCAAGAACACACATACACCTCCATCTACAAACAGCCTATACAGACTAAAGCAGAACAAGGTAAGTCCTAAAGTAGCAGTACTTAAAAACACCAATGGGGTACAAACCCAGCTCATCCAACCTATCTGAAACCTTTTCCTCCCGTGCTTTGCCATAGCTGGTACACAAGGAAGCCTGACTCTCCTGCAGAAAGGAGCAGTTTATATAGGATTTTGGAGAGACCAAAGGTACATTTGACTGGAACTGACAGGCACAGTGCCATGTATACTCTTCATGCTTACATCTATTTAGACTGTTTCAAGGCTGCTAAAGGAGGAGTGTGAGGTGAGGACAGGAACCCATACTCGTTACAAGTACTGCACAGTTTTACCTCTTGCCAGTTAAGCTGGCAATGTGGTCTCTGTCACACAGACCACTCAAGGTAGGGATTTGGAGGATGCAAGAGATACCTACTTTTGATACATTCCAGCTCACCTTGAGCATCAACAGGCTGAAGGTGCTCCCCAGCATAACCTGGCTAACCTGCAATCTTGTAGAACTTGTAGATGAAAGGGATGTTACTTTAACAGACAAATTTGCTACAAGACAGTTGGAGAGACTGCATTCCATAGGTTTCCATCTCTTCCTCCTCTACCCCCAGAAGAAGAGACAAGCAAACACGGTTTAGTTAGTATGTATTGTGTAAACACCAGAACATTTTGCTATACAATAGAAAAAAAGTTGCTGCTCTTATGTTCTTAGAGGAGCCCTGAAGACCTTGGAATACCTGTATCCTGCAACTACTAACCTGTACCACATGCATTTCCTGTTTTGTACACAAACTGAAAGCAAGCTTGAACAATAGTAAATAGCAACTACACTCCTGCAACAGGTAAAAATGCCACGTTGCAGCTGCTTACTCCTTCACTTTAGATATGTAGTCAGCCAGTTTGTTGATACTATCCTCTTGCTGTTCTAGAGCATCCAGGATGATTCCCATCGGGGTCTTCTTCAAGCCTATTCCCTCCATCTTGTTCTGCAGCTTGTTCTGTATGTTCCGGAGCCTCAGAGAAGCATGGACAAACATCACTGCATGGCAGAAACACACTCATTAATTGTGAATGCCCAAGGAATGCATAGTTCTTTCAGCACTCATCTTCAGACACATTCCAGCATCATGACATCATGAAGATGTTAAGGTCTCAATGACTGCTTAAATAACCACAAGTGTCCCCATTTAGTAACAACATCAAAGATGGCTCGTGCTGTTTTGTGTTCCCTCCACCACAATTTTGGTTTGGGATCATTTAAACAGAGATAGTAAAGTCAGCAGCCAATTTAAGCTCTGCAGACTTGCTTGAGAAAGCTCAAGTCACACACCTCTAGCTCCTCAGAGAGGAGAAACAATACTTACAGAGGAGAGGAAGAGTGATCCCAAACATGAACACCATGACATCTCCCAGATAGGAGATCAAGAAGTAGCTAGACAGCATGATGAACACCACAAACGTGGTTGGGTACTGCTTCTTCAGCCTGCGCAGTATATCCTTGTTGTGCGACACCCACACAAAGCCCATGAAGACCAACACCACCACAGTGCCACCAATGAGCATGTTCAGGGGACTGAGAAATCTGCAGAGAAGAGGGGAAAAAAAAGGGCCTCAATTTCAGAGCTTTCATGACTTGTGTCCATATAGCAAAGTAATGTTACCAGGGAGGTAAGTCATGGAGAAGGCAGTTGCTTCTGTCAAGACCTTTATCAAGGTCCTTAGCAGAAGCTAAATAAAGCAACAAGGGCAACTGAACAAGCAACCCTTAGCAGTGCATTTAGATAATCTTTGCTTTTAGGTTCTCTTCCTGAGCTTAGGTCTGGATGAGTTTCTGCACCACTTCCTCACAGAAGCACTTACCACCAGGACCCCTCCTACCTGTGCAATCAACTCATTTGATATCAGACCCAGAGTTGGCATATTCAGAGGGCAGATGGAGCCAACAGTTGTCCAAGGGATTGATCTTTCTCCTACACATGACCAAAACTGCCCCAGCCCTTAACACTAGCTAGCTTGTCATAGTGTCTTGTCTAGGTTTGCAAAATGGGAAAGGTAGGAGAACATTGAGTCAAAGAAGTTGCTTCACTATTTCTCATTCTGAATAAACCTTCTTAATGGTTTACACCCAAACAAAATAATTATATGAAGCTGCAGAAGGAGCTCACCACCATCAGCACCACAGATGGAAGGTCAGCCCCGAGCAAGTGTTCCCAAAAGTCAGAAGGAACTGCAGTATGGGATAAAGCATGGGATGAAGGTCTTACAGGAAGAAGAGCCAGGCCAAGCAAGAGAGTCACTGCTGAGGTTTGTGTTCTATTATTGTTATCAGTTTCCAAGCAAACCAAGCCATGCAGTGGATCAGCTTTGGACTATAAACAGCAAGTCCCTTTTTTTGGATGAGGGCAAGAACATCACCTGCTCAAACCCCAAGTACTTAGAAGCTTGTTCAGAGTCAAGCTTTCAGCAATGACTTTGCTGAGCTTGTTTCTGTACTCATACCAAGTCCAGGCTCTATGATACTTCACTTACACAGCAATAAGCTCAGTGATTTCATGTGCATTCTGATTTATTTGCCTGTACATGCACTATCTGACCACAGCTGAGGGCTCTGAGCTATTACAACTATGGCAGCAGCATAAAACCACTCTGATAAAGACAGACATAATCAAGGTTTCCTCTTGTAGACTTTGCAGTCCATCTTGCTGTTCCAAAGCTAACAGGCACAATGACTCACTGCTCCACCCCAACACTGAGGAGGATGCTATGGTTTGTGGTCTGTGCTTCACATCCGGCACAGGCAGAAGAAATGTGCTGCTGGACTGGTATGCCAACACGCTACCTGCAGTGCCAAGAAGCATTCCCCTAGAGAAGGAAGAACCCCCAAGAATTATTTCAGAGCAAGGTCTGGCTCTTGAGTTTCTAAGTCAGTTGTGCCAATAGGAGACAGGGCAAGTGGACAGAAAAAGATTAAAATTCAGACTGGTTCCCCACCTGTTTCTGCTACTCATGCTGAAAAGCCAACAGGGCTTTTTGGAAGTGGTGATAGGGCAGACTTGCTTGTTGCATCTGAGTCACTCCCTGTAGCCAGTCAGATTATATTTAGCTCTGAATTGTCAATCTAAAGTTTCCAGGCTGGAAAAAGTGAACAGCACTGCTCTGGAAAGAAGTTAGTTTCATCTGTGCTCCTCTGCAGCAGGAGAAGGAGGATGACTCATGACTGGACCACACTAGTGCCTGGCTTATATACATACTACTAGACACATGAGATTCTTAAAAGTAGAAGTCACCTCAACATCACAGCTATCCTGGAGCAGAAATGGCCCAATTTACTTAGACAACTCACAGTAGCCAATTTTTTACTGCAAAATACCCATGGACAAGATAATCCTAGAAGCAACAAAGAGATAGGCAGAGCTCCATTCTACATTTTCCCTGTGCCTTGTAAATACTCTCAAAGCCTTATCTTCCCTAGACTTCCCTCTACTCTTATTACAACTTCAGAAACTTGTGGTGAAGAGCTATCCCTCCATATTCATAAGGAGGAGACCAAAAACTTCTCTGTTCTACATTTCTTCCTGGTATTAACAGGTTCTGTATAACTGACTGGCTGTAAAGGGATATGAAGGGGGTGGAGGAGGGGGGGAATGCATTCAGAAGATCCCACTTTCCTGGGGAGAGTGATTTGAATTACATGTTTTCTGCAGTGGGCTGCATTCCAACGCATACAAGGGAACAGTGAACAGAAGTATCAAGTGAAGGCATTCAGAGCCACATGAACACAGATGGGGATAGCAGTTGCCACTGAAAAGTGGTATTCAAATTATCAGCCATGTGTCCACAGACTTCACTACTGGTGATTACAGTACTGGGTAGGGTGTCATATGCCAAGCTCCCCTTTATTGCCTGACTCGCCCACAGCACTATCTCAGATTATCCCAGAAATTCATATATAGAAACTTCTCCAGCAATGGCATTTTTCAGGAAGGCAGACCTCCATTATCCAGTTTCACTCAGATCTGCTGGCATGCTGCTCTCAACAACACAATAGCTAAAGTCTAAAAAGGAAAAAACATGGACACGTTCTTTTAGAACACCAGGGCCTGGGGGAAAAAAAGAGAGCTGTGTAACAGCCCTAGAAGTCACCTTACAGGTGAACCACCAGCATTGATAATGGCCTTATTTATACAGAGGTCAAAACACAATATGATAAATTTGTGCTCAAACAAGGAGGCTGGACATCTTTCAAAGCTGCAGTGACAAGGTAAGTGACCAGCCATTAAGCATGTTACAAGATACTTTCTAAATATAATTCCCTTTAGCTGGGATCTGTGAGACCTCTCAAATGCCTAAAAATGAAATGCACAGAACTACCAGCATTGGCAATGGTGTGGTGACTTGAGTTTACACTGCTCAGATGACTTCGGGGAAGAAAAACCCTTTTTGGGACTGGAGAAGAAAACAACTAACTTTCACAACCCTGAAATGAGTCAGTATAGCAAGACTACTAGCATTTGGTGGTGCTAACAGCCCAGAGCACCCTAGCTGGATGGTCTCCTTTGTTCTCTCTGATGGACAAGGTACAACTCTGGAAGGATGCTGTGACCTCCAGGACAGCTGGGACAAACTGGCAAGGAAAATCCATCACCTAGATTGAGTTTCAACAGTATCACAGGGTGATTTGCCATTGCACTCCTGCTGCCCTAACAGAGACCAGGCTTCCTTCAGCACCTGCCTGGATACAAACGAAAGAGACAGGGAAAACAAATGAAAGAAATACCCTGCCTGGCAGGAACACAGGCATTATCCTGTGCCAAACAGGACCACGGGACACTTGGTATTGGTGGAAGCAGCCTCAGGAGAGAGCAGAGATGAGAGCAGTAGTGTGGGAAGAAGTACTGGCAGTTACCCCTGGCCATCAGACACAGATGAAGTACTTTCTTTTTTTAAACTAGACTCATTTTTCTAGGCTCTGCCCTACATGCATCACAAGACAGGTTGGAATTCTCACATAGGTTCAGGAAATCCCAAAAAGCTCTGCTTTCAGTGAGCTACCCCAGCACTTCTTCTTGTCAGGTTGTTTCATACCTGCACCCCTTGCACAGCCTTACAGCAGGAGAGGGGGAGGACATACAGCTGTAGCACAGGGGAAAAAGACCTTGGCAATACACATCCTTTGTACAAGAGAAGAAGCCTCCAGCAGCACGAGCCCAGAAATAGCACAGGCCACATAAAAAGCAAAAGCAAGATAACTCCATCCTTAAAGCATCTCCATTTTAGATGACTGTCTTGGGGTGATTATTCAGCAGTTGCTGTCACATCTGTTTCTTTTGCATGTGACCAGGCAAGTCTGAACAAAGGCACTGAGTAGGAGAGTGGCAGTCATTGAGAACCACATCTTTTTTACTTAGAGCAGCTCAGTTAGGCCACTGCGCCAAATATGCATGAAAATTCCCTTTTAGAAGACCTTTTCCTCCACCATAGCCCAAGCAGTGGGCAGGTTAGAGCACTATAGTGCCTCCTTCCTCATTTGTATTAATTTTAGTAACTTGAAAGATGAAGTTCTGCCTCCTCTCTCCACATACTTTGAGCTTCACTGAAGCTATACAGCTGTAATGGAGGTAGCACATAAAACTATCAATGGCCAATGGTCCCAGGTGATAGCCCTGATCATCCACGGATTTAGCAATGTTCTTTACCTCCTGTTTCCCACTTGCATTGCTTTGAGAACAGGAGATCACTTTCTGCACAGAACTGCCAGATCTTTATTAAGTTATGCACTGATATTATTATGCAACGTGCTTTAAAGCAACATGTTTTGCTTGCTCCTTCTTAATCTTTCATCAGGCATGAGAGAAACTAAACATTTTGCTGCTCTGAAGTATTTGTTTCAGTAAAGGAAACCACTACAAATATGTCAGCTAAGGCAGTGGTCAGGGGGAGAAAAAAAAAGAACAAAGACACACACTCATGGATTGCTGAGGCTGTACAGACAGACAGTAGATGGTCTTAAAAACGGCAAAGAAGAGAGACATCAAACCTTAGGCTGCAAGGAGGATGTTATTCCAGAAGAGAATGAGCACTCTGATGCTCACTGAGATGCAGCACTCTGAAATCCAGCATACTTTTTAAAACTGTCAGATTTAGAAGTTAATTTTTAGCAAGTACATGGCAACAAAAGCCAAGATGAAATTACATTAATTTCAGTAGTTAAGTCTGAACTACATGACAGGGGCCTTGTTGGAGTAGGTGGAAGAACAGACAAGTTTCACTTATTAAGCAAATTGACTGCTTGAGGGGAGTTGCAAGCTGTTGTGGGAGGCACTGAAGGGACTGATTTTCATAAAACTTCCACACAGGACTCACAGTGGCCCTGGCTCAGGGCAAGAACTGCGAGTCCAGTTCCTATGTAACTGGGAGAAAGGGCACAATTTGATTTAGTAAAGATCTTGTTTCTTTATCAGCAGTTTGCTGCAACAGAGTTGTAGGGAGGAAAAAAAACAAAGTCCAGAGTCATTCTTTAAGGAATTTGCAGGGCAGGAGTATGGAAGAGACAAGGCTGCTCCCATCAGCCTGTATTTATGGAGTGGCACTAATTCTGGAGTTTTAGTTTGTAGTACCCTGATTGTTTTCTACCCAGTCCTGCAGGCTGGAAGTAAAAGCTCTGTTACTGCAAAACACACAACTTCGTTTCCATGTAACAGTAGCTATGGGAGAAAGCAAATGGAAGGAGAAGGGCGGGGACATGATGCAGTAGAGATCATTACAATTCCACTATGCTCAGTAAGGTTATTCCATACCTTGTAGAGAGAAGGTGAAAGGCTGGGGAAGTCAGCTTTGTTGAAGAAGAGGTACTAAACAGAGGCTGTGGCAATAAGCACTGCACTTCCAGTGTCAAGAAAGCTCCAGGCTACGATTTCTGTGTCAGCCCAGCACTACCACAGCTACCAAGTATTGCAATGGCTGAAAATATTATCATTGTGTTGCACGTCTGGCTGTATAATTAGAAGGTTTAAGAACAGGTAAGAGTTGGTCACAGGTTAAGTTTAGTTTTGATCATGGGAAGACCACTATATTAGTGGTTTCAATAACCCTGCCCTTAGGCTGGTGTGCTGCCCTGGAGTTCCTGAAAAGTCATGATTCATCATTTATCTCTCAGAGGTTCCTGCCCATTATGGAATAAAGTGCAAGACAACTTAGCCATCAATTCAAATTTACCAGGAGAACTTTCTTAACCTTTCTCCCAAAGACACGGTCTGGCCAAATGAAAAAAATATTTTAAATAAAAGAAATGGATACTTTTTCTCTATTGAGGTGTTATCCCATTTCCTTTGGAATTCTTCTGCAATCTGATTTTACTTCAGCATTAGAATCAAAATCATCATATACCAAAGACTCTATAAAAAACATACAATAAAAAATATTATTTGAGATGAAGATCCCACTCCAGGTGTTGTTTATCCGTAAGTTTTCAACTCAGAGGTTTATCACTCAATATTAAGATACTAGAAATGCAGTTCTGATATTAACTTCCATCTCCTGTGGCTCTCTTCCTCCTCCACCTCCCACCTCAGCAAATTAGTGGGAAATAAGAGGGAGGTAAGTCTCCCTTGATCTGAAGGAAAGCAATCAGAGTTCAAAAGGAGGAACTTCAGAGTGAGGAAAAGCTGTTGCCATCCAGATTTTCCAGCCGGAGATACCAAAATTGTTTACATTTTTTCCCCCACATTCCTAGGCAGAAGAGCTGTCCCCTTGCCTTCCAGGGACACTGTGATTCACTGGGAGCTGGCTACAGCATCCTGCTGCTAAACTAGGTAAATGAACACAGGAGTTCAGAATGAGGCGGCAGAAGAACAGCAGAACCACGGAAGACTCATTTTACCAGGCTGATTATCTATAAAGCTCACTGCAACATATCCCCACCAAAATCAGCAAGAAGAAAGCCTATGCCACTATGCTGAACCCTTAACTACCAACGCATCACGAAGAAAACACAGGATTCTGAGCCTATCCTTTCACAGAGTACAGGCCAAATCTCCCTGCGAGTCAGGGAATCTTTGCCAACTGAGATGCTGGGTCCACAGCTTCAGAGGCTCTAACAGGATGCAGAATGCTTACCCAAAAAAAAATAAATGGATTTAGGGGAATAATTTTAAGCCTCTGCAACGTAAAAGATAAGATGCACTTCAGCCAAAACCTCTCTGGCCTAGTGACTGGGCAATTCTCCAAACTAAGCATTGATATTTGTGGATTGTTAGTTGAGAAGAGCAGAGTTTCCATATTAAAAGCTTAATCATCAGCTTCAGCTGCATGTGCTCCCCAAGAGTTTTCTGACCAAAGATGCTAGAGCAGTACCCAAAGAAGAGTCACACAGTCTTTGATTCAGATGATGATTATAAGATTGTTTTCTAATTCTCTCCAGTAACACTGGGCCCACTGGACACAACATTGTACCAGCAGACAGTCCTGCCTTGAAAGTCCTGATCCTGCCCACCAAGATGAAACGGATGGGCACCTTATTTATTTTACGTTAAAGATTATTCAGTATCAGCTAGCTCAGGAACAAGAAAGGCTTGCCCTGGGCATTAGCTTAGAGCTGCAACAGAGCAGAATTAACCTAATTTATTTTCTTGGATTCCAAGTGCAGCATATCTCGGCAGGCACAGCCCAACCGGACAGGCTCAGGAGGAAGCACAGGTCGCTGCGCAGGATGCAGCTCCGTTCCCCGCGAGCAGCGACACCCAGAACACAAACCAGCGCCGGGGCTGGTGCCAGGCTGGGCGCCCGCAGCTTCCCCTTGGGCAGCCCGCGGAGAAAGGAGAGAACAAGGAACCCTCGGATTGGTTAGACCCCACCGACAAATAAATAAATCATAAACCCGACTCCGAACAAGCCAAGTCCACCCTCCACCAGGGAGGCTGGATCAGGCCTCTACGGTTGGGAGCCGCACCGGAGGTTTAAGGATAGGCAGCGCAGGGGGAAAGGGAAGAGGGGAAAGGCAGCTCCCCTGGCCCCACACCCGGGGCCGAGCCCTTCCCGTGGCAGCGTGCGGGGCGCGG
>NW_008654323.1:122253-137815 GCF_000695815.1 Acanthisitta chloris | reverse complement strand
ATAATAATAAAGAAAAAAAAAAAGACCTGAGCATAAAGCACTGCAAACCACCAAGAGTGGTAGTGACACAGAGGAGAAAAAAATATGAAGAAGTTGAACACTATTCTTCCTGTTTAAAGGAAAACATAGTGAACTGAAACTCAATACCCATGGGATTAACAGTTTTGAGGCAATTCCATACACTGTTACCTGCAGGGGTCTCTTGTACCACTTTATTCTTTCCATTTACATTCTGCAAGAAAGCCTGTCATATGCAAAGCTTAACTGGAGAAGTGGAAGTATTCAAACTGCAAGTTAACACTGTGTTGCATTTCTCTCCAAAAACGTAACAATAAGATGCTTAGACAACCACACAGTGACATTCAGAGTGCAGTGGAGAAAATATGGCTTCTGAGAGGATGCTTTAATTTTATTACTAAGCTAAAGAAGGAAGCAGTTACATGCTGCTGGAAACAAAAAAGACAAAGCATACATTTGCTGCAGTTATGTGTCTTCTAATAAGAAGAGGAAACTCAAAAATAAAAGGGACCAATCTATAAAAATTCCATGCTGGCTGACATATTAACAGCATTTTTCATATTGAAAACCACATTCTTGTTTTTCATTAATGTGGGCTTCAAAAAGGAAAATTGTGGAGAGATAGAGGGGGGCAAACTAGGAAGCATCTGAACTCCTTGTTCAATTGATGTGATCAAAGAGGTTCAGAATATGGAAAGAGAGTACACAGCATGCCCAGATGAGACTCATTTCAGTGTATCAAGGGAGTCAGTTAGAGAACCTGCTGGTATGCTGGAAATTATTCTGAAAAGACTTTATATGATATATAAACTACTACTAGAGGACTGTGGAGAAAAAAAAAAAGAAAACCTGTAAGAGAAATTTTCTTTTGATCTTGATCTTACGAAAAGTAATTGAGATCCACACATCTTACCAGACCCTTCCTTCCTAAGGACTAGTCCTGTAACTGAGGAGACCAACAAGAAATCTATGAGGTAACCATGATGAGTCCTGGGCAATAACCTGGTGAGGTACCTGAGCTGGTTGCAACTCAGAGGCTCCTTAGGGTGCAATAAATGCTGAATATAAAGCCATCATGTATTTTGGTGGTTTCCATTTTTGATACAGTATTTTTTTTCCTGTTATCCCAAGTACCTTCAGCTAGTAGCCGTTGCTTTAAAGAACTATATCTAAATAAAAGAATGACAAGCATTTTTGAGTGATGCCAGAAGAACAGATATGGTAACAATTAGTATTAGGTTCAACTTTCACCTACGTATCTGTCTTCAACACATAAAATCTGTCCTTCTACTCCCTTCTGTTCTCCCCCTAGAGCTCTAAAATCCAAATACCAATTTTCCAGATGAGGGACCAGAGCAAAAAGGGATTTGAAAACTGGTTCAAGAATGTGCCTGGAAGCTGGATTCAGCCTGGGTCTCCCAATGTACAGACTCCCTCCCTAGCTGGGCCATTCTTCCAGGCTAAGCTACAAGCAAAACACTGGTATATTAACTGCTGTGTTGGCTGAACTGTCTTGAATCTGGTTTACATGACGCTGCAAAAAATGTTGGACACTACCTTCTTTCCTGCAGGCAGAATTCCACTACTGCACTATATATACGGAACAAGGACAGATACTAACTTAAGAAGAAAATTAAGATGAATTTAAGTGGAAAAATAAAGACAATGAAGTATATACTAATTCAGTTTCTGCCTCAAGAAGTTCCAAAAAGAAGACATTCAGAAAAATAATTGAGAGAGAAGATTAAGCAGCGCAGTCTTGCAGAAAAAGATGGATCCTATATGCCTCATAGCAGCAGCCACAGAATACACAGAAGATTCAATTCATACTTTTAGATGAGTATGAGATCCTTGCACAGCCAAACATTTGAACAAACTTCATGTGGAATTTCTGTTGTTGTTTCCTCACAATCTGTACCTACATTTCTGCAAAACCCTGTAAAATGGATCCACACCAACTGTGTGGTTCAACAATTCAATAACTGTAAAAATAGAGGGGAGAGGAAGAAGGATCTTGGGAACAAAGTTAAAAAGATTACTAGAAATGATGAGAAAAATTAAGCAATTAGCAAAAGCATTCTGCCCACATCCTATGAATTACGCAAACTATGCTTGTCACAGAATAAATATCATAGTGTATTGTGATAAATACATAAAGTTAGCCCAAAGCTCTGTTAAAATAAGGAAAAAAATACAGATATTCTTCAAATCTGATGGAATAAGTAAAAATTAACCATAATGCCCTTTCTTTAACAGTCATAAAACCCCAGAATGTTAACACCCACTGAAGAATGCAAAAGGTTGGCCACCTCCTTTCTTCCTATAGAAGTGTGTAAGTCCTCTCAGTACCCTTACTGCAATCTTCCACCACCACTAGCTGCTGACTGCTGGCAGAATAACCAGAAGTTCTGCCTAAAACTCAAGTCAGTTAACTAAGCCTCAGAATATCTGAGTGCCAGGTTTGTTTCTTATACTGGTCTCACTATGCAGTACAGCTGAGGCGTACTTGGTACTTTGTGGAAACATAATCATTCACTATGGTGCATTTTCTTATGTTTCATAGTGATCTATGTCCTGTACCACACATGGCACTGACATGGCCCTGTGACTGAAGGCAAGATACAAGGACAGAGCACAAAGAATATTTGCTACTGACATGAGCCTATGATTTCTGATTTTTGGTACCTATTTCCTGATCAGTATAAATATACAAATCATAATCAGTCATCCAATAGACTGGCATAACAGCCAGTTTAACATACAGCCATGTTTGATAATGGATGTGGTTCTTATCAGACTGAAAATGACTTCTGAAATTATCTTCTGATGTCAGAAGACAGCTTTGACAGCACAAAGTATTAGTCTTGGAGAACAGGACTCAAGGGAGAATGTAAGGACTGACAAATGATGTCCCACCAGGTTGGCTACCTTAATGTCACATGTAGGTGTTTGCATACCTGTGTAGTTTGCATCCTAGTTCTGCCACAGTGCTAAAGACGCCACATAACTCATCAACATGACTGAGTGGACCAGAATGAATGGAAATGATTATCATAAAAAACCTATGAGGAAATTCAGAGGAAGGACTCCATTGTGAAGCATTACTGGACTTTTTGCAAATGCCTATTTTACCTATTAAATAGATTAAAAATACTACATCACTTGATCTTCACTAAAGGACTCAGTTAAAAATCTGAGTTTGGTGACTTTTCAATAACTGACTACACACCAGAAGAGCTTTCCTAGCTCTCCATCAGAACTTTCTAACAGCCCACACACTCTCTGCCAAGCACCACAGCCACTGTCAGAAAAGATACATTGCTTAAGAGCAACAAGACCAGAAAATGGGCAACCCTGCAAACTGAAGCGTTATGCATGCAAGTTCATGACACACTGCTCCCAGAAAAGGTTCAGACACAACTGCTTATTTGAATTTTAAAATACTCCTTAAAATGCAGCTTATTAAACTCATGACTTAGGAAAAATCCTATTTTCACTCTGTAAAATCATAACATTGCAATCCCAAAAGATTTGGCATAATGACTGCAGTGCATCTTGTACTGGACAAGCTGATTTCTGCACTTAGTTATGCATAAAAATCTCAGGTGTGAGGTACCATAAACCTGGATTATAACTAGCTTCGTTTTACCCTTGGAGCAACTATTTCATATTTCTTCATTCTTTTTCATCTGTCAAATTATGGTTGAAAATTTTCTATTTTTCTTGGTTGGGCAATGGATTTTATAATCAAAGGCATTTCACACTGATGACTTTAAGCATGCTGGAGATAGTAGGCTCCATTTTCTTTAGTCTCAACCCCCAATACAGACAAACTTTCCAACTTTCCAACACCTTTCACAGGACTGCTGGACATAATACTTGTTAGAAAACACTAGGAACTAATCACAAATATTCATAGCTATCACATGAAGCACAACACTTAGCACACAAACATCAATGGTAACGGATTTGTGACACTGAACTACTGCAGGGAGAGAAACCAAGGTAATTCTAAAAGCTAGTACGGACTTTTAGCTTGTTTTTCAGTTCTACTCCCCACCTAATTCTAGTATGACACTTGCTTTTTTCTTTCTTTATGCCTTTCCTTTCCGACAAGAAATTTGCACATCTGCATGGATGCATGGTATTTTCAAGGGATATCTGGACATATTTCACTCATTGCTAACCTGACACTTTCTCACACAGATTTGAACAGATGAGACTGAGTGAAAAGTTGGGTCTGAACATTTGCTGTGTTGTTGGCAGTTAATCATTACATTTTTTCATTCCCCACTTCAAAAGAGCTGAAATCAGATCTCTGATGTGATATGGGGGAACTGTGTGTTCTCTATTATCTCCTTAATCTACAGAGTTCATTTTGAACACAGAAAAATGCGTATTTATCCCTGCAGAATACTCAGAAGAGAATGCAACAGATGGAACTACAGGAATAGTTACAGCTGCAGGACTGCGCTGCCGAAAACTCCCATGTTTGATGGAAGAACTTTGAAATCTACCTACAAATACGGTTGGAAAGGAGCAGCAGCACTCGTAGTAGTCTGTCTGCTGAGCTGGACAGACCAAAGTAAGCACTTAATACAGTCTGCGCTGGTGTATCCTATTCCAAGTTTATTGCAACATCCTGATCCTTATCTTCAAAGCACTAATTAAATACAATTCAAAATAAACTCCGTCCATGCAACAGTGCCGATACAGTTTCTGAGTGAAAGAGGAAAGCTCTCTGGCGACCTGAGTGAGCATCAGCTCAAGTCCTTGAGAGGCAGGAAATAGGAAAGTTCCTATAAATCCAGGATTTTGTTTCTCCCTCACACAACCATTTTCATAACAATAGTTCAATGGCCAAATGCATAGTAGATTAAATTTAAGAGCCAGATGCTAAACTAACCTGAATGTTCGGGGTTTCACTGAACTGAAAAGCAGTTGTACCTGCTGAGACCAGCTTAAGATGTTGAGTGCAGAGCAGCCCATGGGTGAGACCGCAGTGATTTCAGGGCTTGAAGGGAGATCTCAGTTTTGCTCTGAACACTTCCAGGAAGCAAAGGAGACTGAAAGCCTGTAAGACTGACAAGTAACTGACATTTTCACTGGGGCTAGACCTGAAAGCAGAACATAACTACAGGCTTATCAGAGTTGTGGCTGGAGGTAAGAGAGATGATACAATTTATACACCTTGTGCTTTAGTTGTATGTGGGGTCTCATTTGTTAGAAGCTAAATGAGAGTTTGTTAACCATCAAGGCAGCAGACTGGAAAGAGAATATGTGGAATTAACCACACTAGGTCCCTAGGTTGTGTGATTTTTCCTGGATTCTTAATTCTTTTAGCTGGCGAGCCTTCCTAGATCATCTTCCATGCATGTTAAGAATAAAGTGCAGGACAGTTCTACAGCACAACCTCCTGCTTACAAAGATCAGGCATATTCCTATGTTTATTAATTTTCATCATCCAGACAATGTTAGCTCAAAACAGACCATCCATACAGACAATTATTTTTCAAAATACATGGAGAGAAAAATGAATAAGATGCGAATACTTGGTACTTCCAAGACCCACAACAATAGGGTACACCATCCAGGTTGGTGGTGATTTCATTCAACATCCTTTGGTGTTTAGTACTACTAATGCTACTATTTTAATCATATTCATGTCTGTTAAGCCCCTTAGATTTGTAACTTTCTCCATGACTACAAACCAGTTTTTGGTATTTATTTGGAGACCCAGTTTAAAGCAGCCCCTAATGGACTTGTTCCAGGACAGGTTGATGAGGCCCTGAGCAATCTTGTCTAGTGGAAGGTGCCCCTGCCTGTGGTGGGGAGGCTCTGGAATTAGATGACCTTTAAGAACTCCCCCAATGAAACCCATTCTATGGTTCCATGATTTTATGACTTTCCTTTTGAAATCAACAAATTACCCACTACAACTACATTCTGTTCAAATATGTTCGTTTGGGATTTCCCCCTTTTGCTTTGAAATAGTTTTTTTAGCTTCTTTTCAACTGAATTACATTTTTAAAAATTCAAAAAGTCATTACTTTAATACCAAGAGAAGCAAAAGATTCACACAAGGCATGGAGAACAACTTGCAATTTAAAGTTTGTAGTTAACTTTGCAATCGAGGACCCAGACAGAAACAAAGTAGGAAAAAATATTAAAACAAGGTGTGAGATAGGAATCTTTAATCAACCTCGTTGTATCAGCCTGGGCCCAGCATTCCACCCTGTCTTCTGAGGTTACCCAGCACCACTTTGAAAATGGATTATTTTCCACTGAAAACAATGCCAAAAAGGGGCTTTAGCTCCCCTGGGGGAAATTAGAACAGCCTGGATCATCAAATGGGAAAAAATAATCATTATCAGTAGCAGTCAGAAACAAGGGGAAAGAAAAGGTGAAACTAGACTCAGGTTTAGGACCACTTAATTGAAGACTGAGGTGAACTGGCAAAAGACTGTGGGAACATTTGCTTTTCTAGAGGATGATATAAACACCAGGTTTTTTTCCAAGATGTTTGGTTCAGAAATGTACTTTTTGTAAACAGTCAGTAGAAAGTCTTGGAGAGATTAATGCACTGATACAGTATTGTACACTTTTTATTACTAAGTCAGAGGGAACACCAATGCATATGGAAGCTAATATATATCTATATATTATTACCTCATGCATGCTAACAGATGGAAAACACATTATAAGGACTTAACATAGCTTAATACATACATGTCTTTAACCTGGTATCCCTTGTGTTGGACAAGAAAAAATTTCCAACAGCCCTTGCCATCACCATTTACCTGCAGGTGATCCACCTTAGAGCTCCACAGGGCTCTGGAGTGACAGCTGCCAGCACAAACAAATGCCTCAGGTCCATTTACAAGCAGTCTAAATATATTTGCAATACAACACAAAAACTCAATTCCAGCTTCAGTAGTAGTAATGCACAGCTGGCAGAAATACTGAGAAAGTGGTGAAATATCACCTCCTAGACACTGTGAGGTTGAAACACATGTGCTACAGCACATGGTCAGTTACGGCAACAACCTTGACAGGTTAGTTTACCCACTCTAAAAAAAAAAGGTCGAAATTAAGGAGCAATTCTGAAAGCACTGTTAATTAACATTCATTGACTCCTGATTTTGTATTCTAAAAATAATCCCACTTGCAGAAATGTCCCATGCTAGCAACAAATGCTAAGAAAACTTGGTTGACAGATATTTCCTATTTACATAACTTCTAGCTCATATAAGATGGTTAGAGCCTTGTCCCTGCTATAGTACTCTTTTGCATGCCTAGTACACTGCTGGCCTCAGTTATGTATTAAAGTTCTCTGGAAGCCAACAGCATGTAACCATACACCCTTAATTAGGTACATGCTTGAATGCTTTGTCAATCTGGGAAAGACTGATGAATTGCAGCCTATATAACTAATTATGAAATAGTAGTAATATACATTTAAATTCAGATTATGCTGTCAATGTTTTATTCTAGGGATGTATCAGCCACTGATGACTGGAAAGCCTGTGAAAACCCACTGGCACACACTGATCTGGTCACATATGGTTGGATGCGTCTTGCAAAGGACCAGGAGTGGCCCTAAGAGTCTGGGATAGGTTGACAATGCTCTTCTCTGTAAATAGTATCACAGAAGAATGGTACTGCTATCATCAAACTTCCAATTTAGCACCTATATAATACCAGTCTGAAACAGAAGGTTCTTTCTGCGCATTAGCAAACAAGTCATCTGAGATTAATTTTCTTCCTGCTTTTCAGTTCTTCACCCTGACCTGACTGGTGCCTCTGGTCTGGCACAAGGTCAACAGCACCAGTGCAGTCACACTGTTGGAATTTTAACTGCCTCCCTAGTAAGTTTATTCAGGGCAAATTTAGACAACAGCACTAAAATTATTAGCAGCTTCTGATAATTCATCTATATATGCACCCATTGATGCTCAGAGGGATAAAGCTGCAGCAGAACGAGCAATAGTTGAATACAATGTCAACAATCGGGACAGGCTTTCAGCAAATTGTTTAGAGCTCTTCTTTCTCACTAATTTAAAATTTTATTTCCTACCCCGTTCCCCCATCCCTGTACAGAAGTATTGCTAGGTGCATAAAGTGATCTTGGAGTTGGGTACCAAAGTTATGGCTGTTGCCGCACTGAGCATGACGGACCCCAAGGTCCTCAGCTGAACCTGTGTACTGCAGTGGACTGGCATGTGCAGTAATACACTACTCAGAGTGAGCAGCCCTACATAAATAGAGCAGAGCAAGTGACACTGAAGGGTCAAACCCATTACAGAATTTGATAAAAACATTAAAAAATATCTGTGAAACAGATTCAACAACCTCCACTGCTAAGTATACTAAACTGGGTCAGAGCTTTTGAGAAGGCAAGAAACCATATGTCACAGCTGTGGCAGCTGAATAACTATATTCCTCCTGCATCCTATTAGAGGGATTTGTCCCGAGACTTAATTGGCAATTTCACTCTTTCTTTTTGTTTTGTTCGGCAATGTTAACATATTTTTCATCATCTTTGCTGCGGAGAAGGCACCAGCATAGCAGGGCTGCAAATTAGACTGTAGGTGCATTGCAAATTCCAGGGGTTAATTTTTCACAGAAAGTCAAAACCACCTTTAAGTGCATAAAGCAGCTGTCTCACCACACTCTGACAGTAAGCCTGCCATACCTTCGGTTAACTTCTGGCACACAGACAGGGACTTAGATCTCTTCTAAGACAGTCGAAGAATAATGAAAAAGCAACTTTGATGCTACCTGAAACCAAAGTATTCAAAGCACATTGCCTGCATTCCTCAGCTGCAGGCACCGAGCCAGGACATGGAGATAATCATTCGGGCTGGCAATGGGGGAGGGAGAAAGGAGCTTAAGGACACGAGTTGAAGTACTCGGGGCAAGAAAATCTAGACAGAATTTAATCTGCAAGGTAGCAATGCAGTCATGTTTCTCTCCCATCCTGCTCCCATTATGTGCCTTAGAGAATTAAAATAATCATGGACATGGCAGTATTTTTTCCCTTTTTTTGCTTTTTTTATCTGTTCCAGACAAAAATGAGGATCTATACCAAGCAAACATTTCTTTCTCATCTTGCACTGCTTTTCCAGCCGTGGCTAACATTCCTTGTTTCAAGAGGACAAACAGCCCAGCATAACACTCTGACAACAGTGGAACATTTTACACAGGGAGAAAGTTTCTCCTCATCTCCCAGTCATGAACCATACCCTTAGAGCCTGAGATTTGATAATCATAATTATCTTACTTTCATGTAACCACCAACATAGGTATGTCAATCCAAGATAAATCAGTTCTTTCAATGCTGCAGCATCTGTTCTTTGACTTAAAATCTGCTGCAGTACTGGAGTTTGCACATTGTAGGAAAAAATCTGTAGTGTTTAAAAAAAGGCCCCTAGGATATTGAGCTCTTTCTCTTTGTGTTATGAAATGATTATCTATTATCAGGGGGAAAAGGGGAGAGCAGCAGCATTTCTATGCCACTAAACTATCCTAGAGCAACTTTCTGTGACTCAGACACCTAAGGAAATTTTAACTATGGATTCAACTCCACCAATTACAGAAACTTCTGAGTTGTTAACAATAACTACCATACCCTGGTACAGCCACTGTGTCATACAGATCTATATATGTACAGGTCTACATGGCAAGAACAGCAACAGTCCCTGGCAGGACTTAATGAACTTCGTGAATTTGGAGAGCCAAGAGACTGGAGAATGGTGTATTTGTGCTTTCACCTACCATATGGCCTCTCAGGATGGCATATCAGTAGAATCTATATTCTGCTACCTTTCCAAATTCCAGTAAAGATGGATTGTGCACTGTATAAATCACTATTCCACAGAAGAAGACCAACCCAAGCAGCATATATTCTGGCTTTCAGCTTTTTTCTCATATGTAGGGTCCTGCCCTGTAGGCAGGTACCAGACTTTGTCTTCTAAAGCTCTTCAGGCACAAGAAGACATGACATTAGGAAGCATTTTTTTACCAAGAGGGTGTTCAAACACTGGAACAGGCTTCCTAGAGAGGCGGGCGATGCCCCAAGGCTGTCAGTGTTTAAGAGGTGTTTGGAAAATGCCCTTCATAAAATGGTCAGGCATTTGGACTAGATGAACATTGTAGGCAACTTACAACTGAACTAGTGTGTTCTAGTCTAAGAAGAAAGTCACTCTGAATTGTCCTCCCCCAGTGCTCAGCAAAGTTGAGCAGGGCAGAATGGTGAGGTGAAAAGGATCTGCATTTATAGTACGGAAAGGGAAAAACAAAACCCACCCTAAAAAGTGGTTCCAAAGAATGCCCTGGGAACTGCAATTAAAAGAGTAAAAAATCATCTCCATGGTCAAGTGCAGAGGCAGCACAGACATTAACAAGGGCATCTTTGTTATCTTTGCTTTTAAGAGCAGAGTATGTGCCAACAGAAGAGTATAAAAAACAGTAGAAACGAAGTAACATCTCAATGCAACCTGGTTTTCATGCAGAGAATTATATAATATTTTAGAACCTAACATGAAGTCTATTCATACCCTAAAAGCATATATAATACAAATAAAATGCATTTAAAGAACACTAAAACCATATAAAATGAGAATTTTTGAGAGTGTCTTACCTTTGACCCAATAAGCGTGTACAGCCATTGGATTGTTTCATTATGATTTATTACTCCATTCATGCCATCGACATAGAGCATTATTTGGCCCAAAGCTGTTGTAAAGAAAAGAGAGAAAATATAATCAAAGCTTGCAAACACTTTTTATAACTCTAAGCATCACTGGCAATTTTTTATAAGCAGGGTTGGTTTCCCAAAGACACGGGGAGCTCAACTAATGAAAGATATATTGGGGAAGATTGTGTTGCACAAAATTTGAGGAAACTGCAGTAACTTTACTTACTAAATCTGAGCAATATAAGTGTGAGTTCCATCCAGAGACAAGCAGAAATGCTTGTTCCTTCCTAGAAGATGCTGCATTTTATTTACCTGAAATCTGCAAACAGTACTCTACACACTGCTTACTATCACAACAGCTCCATCAGCTACAACGCTTTCTAAATTGTGAGCCAAGACTTTTACCATTTGTTTCAGTATCATAGAACGTTTGACATTAGTATATTTGGATTGACTGTTTCAGTGAATTCCAATAATATGAAATTAAAGCAGGGCAATTAACACCAATAAGGACATCAAATATTCACCACTGCACAATGCTCTCTTGCAAATGAGTTTTAAATTTTAGTGAGAAAATACAAAAAACACCAAAGCATGGTTATATCAAAGATGCTTCTTTATTAGTTTATTTGAGCATTTACAACAAACATTTCAAAACATGTTGGTAAATATATTTGTAACAGTAATTCCATAGTTTTCAATCCTGATAATATGAGACTTTCAAGAGACAACAGCTATTAGATCTTTTCTGACTTATAAGAACAGACATTTTTCGTAAGGATTATGAAAAAGTGGATTAGTAAAATTCATCTATCATCTTCAAAAGTTTCCACTGTTAGATCTTCTGCTTTATAGCAGGAGATCAAAGCACAGTGGGATGAAAAAGGAATCACTGATGTAACACCTTTCAGCACAGCCTGTTGGCATAACAACTCAATTATCTAATGCACAATCTGATGAGCCCCTAGTATACTGCTTTATGGGGGAGAAAAGGAAAAAAACACCCCACAGAGTGAGGAAAATTACAACACTATTAACCTCCCAAACACATTCTGATTGTTGGCTAACTTTTGCACATGTTGTGCACAGTGCAGCATCATTTCCCTTGAGAGCAGATTTTCAAAGACATGAATGCTCGGCAAGCACTTAAGTACCCCTAGAGCTGAGTAGTTAACTTTCATTTGTGCAATGTCCCTTCCTTTTTCCTTTGCTCTGGTTGGTTCATTTACAGTTAAAAACCTGAGGTACTAATTTTAGGTACTTAAAATCTTTATCTAATCTGTCATACCAAGCAAGAAGCAAAGTCACACGACACACTACAGTCCATGAAGATGGAGAAAAAGTAAGCAAGAGGCCTATGGCAGAGAGATAACTCATATCTTAAGCAGGCTGCATTGCCACTGGGGTACACCCATCACTCTCTGCTCCTCCTCTCCAGGAAGCAATCATTCACCACCCTCTGAAGACGTGTCTCAGGTGGATAAAATCAGGTAGGAGGGACACAGGCCTAAGTATTATGGCAAAATAAAAGATGTAAGTCAGTCAGTAAAAAGAGATATGCCTGAATAAATGGCTGCTTTGAAGCATTTCGTTGCAGGTAGAGGAAACCCTGCTATCCCAGCAGTAATCAGAGAAAGTTCTTAATTCATGTTTTTACTTCCTTTCAATACTAAAAAGATTTGGCCCTGGATCAGGATGAGATCCAGTCATGATAAGGTCACCAAACCCATTTTTTTTCTCCCTTGCAAATTCTTTGGTTGGGGGTGAAGGGATTTAATTTGAATTTGAAACAAATGTGAAACAAATTTTACTCTTGGCGCATGCTTTCCAAATTAACATAGAAATCAAAGACAGCAAGAAGTCTGCTTTTAAAGGGAAAACATGCACACAATACAAAATTACTCCACTGCTTAAAATTAAGACCAATTAGACTGGATGCCTAAGTGAGATACAGCATGCATTAGTCCTCAGCCTCTTAGATGGGACTCTTCATAACAGCAATAGGTTAAGGTAAAAGAAGCAAAAAAACCCCCACGTTTTAGGGAGTCTTGAAAATTTTCATCTGCTACCACTAATCTTGCTCATCTTGCTTCCTTCAACCCCCCTCACCACTTTTATTTATTTATTTATTTTTATTATTGATGCTACCCTAGGTATATGGCAGTATCTATATCTTTCCAGCAACAGAACGCATATTGCTGAAAAATTAGTAACACAAGAAAAAATACCCCTACTGCTGCTGCTGCTTGAACAAGTGGCCAATAAGTTTCACAGGGCAAAGGATACCGTGAAATGACCAAGACGAAAATAGGTTTGCTATGGAGTCATGCTGTCCACATACAAGTCATGCCTCCAGTAATTATCTGCCACACATGAAGCTATCAGCTGACAAGACCTTGGTGTGGACCTTCATGCTGCTAATGCCTGTCTTTGGGGGTCAGAAAAATGAAAGACAAGACAGGCAGAGCTGAGAAGAAATCTGCTTTAATTATAAGAAATGGTAAGAGAGGGAGAATCTGTGTGTATTTTCTACAATGTTGATGCCTCATGCATTCTTAGGAAGAGAAGTTCACAAGAAGACCTAAAAGAAGGAGAGTATTGGTTTTCATACCACATCAAGTGTCTATGATGAGGAAGAAAAGGTAATACCTTCACCATAACCACACAACACAGAGGCAAAATGGAAGAAGCCACCAAAAACATGAGTGTAGGAGCAGGCTGGTAGACTAGAGGTTCTTGGGCCCTCCCAGGCTTTGAGTCTGAGTGAGTAGGGCATGGAAGTTTTGCACTGAATGGAGACAGATTGGCCACAGAGGACTCTTCACCATTTCACATTCTTTGCAGCTTTCCTACCCAACTGATAGCTTACTCCCAGTCCATGATTGTAGCCTGTGGAAATGGCTGTGGCTACAGTGCAAACTCCATGTGTCTGCCATGCACCCACACCCACCACCAACACGCAGGGACTCTCCAAGGAAGGGCAGGCAAATTTGCAAGGCAATCTGAGGTGGCTCCGAAGGCCAACTTAGTTCAAAATAATTTAAAATCGTATTTGTATGTGCCTTCAACCAAACTCTGTCTTTTTTTTTTCTTTCACTGAAAAACGAGGAGGCTATTTAATCCATTTAATCCCATCCCTCAGCTAACTGGAATTCTTTTTGGAAGTATATCAACAACCTACTTGCATTAGGAAAGCTTGCTATTGTGCAACAAGGGGCTGGGAGAGGGGGGTTTAAATACGGGGCGGACTTAATTTGGAATTTCTTTGTTCCCACTACCCTTGTCAAACCCTTAATCTTATGTGAAAGTAGTGTGTGACTTTACCCATAGCTATTTTCAAGTGGAAAATTGCTGGATTTCTTAGGAAGGGCTTAGGAAAGGACAGAGCAGCCAGAAAGCTCATAGATTTCTGTGAAATAAGAGGTTTAAGAAAGCCTCTAAAAACTTGCCAGTATTGGCACTGATACTCTCCTGGGATATTTCCTATGTAAAGTTAACAGGACTAAAGGGGAAAAGCTCTAGGACAAAACATCATCAAAATGAACATCACACTAAGTAAAAGCCTGTTTTCCCACCCAGACTGTCAAAAGTTTCAAAGCTGCTTCTTGCCTACACACCTGCTTCTCTGGTCTGTTCTATCTGCTTGGTATTTTACCACAAGTCTAACTGAGAGAAAACATCACTGAATGAACAGAAACACTATTTTCTTACAGCTTCCTATGAGTCAAACTCCCAACCATCACGCTAGGAGTTATGGCAGGGATGAATCTTGTGATTGCATTTTTTTCATTCAGCATAAGCAAATGTACAGGTTTCAGCTCCCAGGGAAGATTCTGGCTGAAGTTCATCAGGCCTTTCAGACCCAGCAGCTGTGGCTAGTGTGATGTGCTACATACAACAATGGGCAGGTATGTGTAACAGACAGAACTGTGATGAAACTAACAGGGAAGAACCAGCTGCCCAAACTCATCTTTTCATTGCTAGTTAAAATCTTATCATCATCAATGAGAAATAAAGGGTCTATGTGATTGCCTTCATTCCATTTGAAAACAGATTACTAGTTTGTGTAGGCTATCTTGCGCACCAAAAAGGCATATTCCATCAAAGCAGATGTTCTGATCAACAACAAAATTTCAGTATCTGTCTAGTGTGGGATCCCAGGAAGGAGATAATACTGTTACCTAATATAATGTTGCAAAGCACTAGGTGGTGATTAAAACTCAAAACTTCTCAGTGTTTTGTCATTAGAGAGAAGCAAGATCTCAGCTACCAAGTGGGACTGTCCTGAACACAAAATCTCCAACTCAGCTGAGCCCCAACATGCTGGATGTTAGCAGCTTCTACTTTTGCTTGTATTACATTCCCACCAACAGTGCTTGCACACCTACCCTCAGGGTAGAGCTTATTGTTTCCATAATATCCAAGGATATTGGAGAATGTTTTCCCTGATGGGATATCATTATTAAATACAACTTCTGTACCATGCAGCTACTTGAAAATCAACAAAATTGCACCAGAGCTCCTTGATGCTAAGAGGTGACAACAGATGAAACAGACGACCTGGACTCGCCACTGCTTCTGAAAATTATCTGAAAAAGCAGCACTGTGACAAACCATATGACTCACACTCATTCCACAGGGCTAGAACCAGGCAAAATTTGTACATTTGAGGGTTGATTTTGTCTTTTCCTCTGTTATTATTTGTATGGGTTGGTTTTAGCTTCAGTGCAAAATCTGCTGTTTATACCTTACAGATCATCTAGTCTCATCCACCACCTGCCGTGGGCAGGGACACCTTCCCACTAGACCAGGCTGCTCAAGGCCTCATCCAGCCTGGCTTTGAAA
>NW_008654323.1:112192-122085 GCF_000695815.1 Acanthisitta chloris | reverse complement strand
CTTGTAGCCCCTTCAGATATTGAAAAGTTGCTATGAGGTCTCCGTGCAGTATTTTCTTCTCCAGGCTGACCAGCCCCAACTTCCTCAGCCTGTCTTCACAGGCTTCCAGTCCTCTTATCAACTTTGTGGCCCTTCTGCAAGTTAGTTTAAGACTTTAAGTATTATTCAAAGTTCAAATCTTTTGCAAAGCCAATGAGCTTATAGTTCAAATTTATCTTATTTTTTCCTTCTGTCTACTTTAACAGAAAATATATAGACACAAGAAAACTCATCTGTTTTACTACTGCTGAAAAATGATGAAAAAAGTGACAACCAGAACTTTCCAGTGGATTGCAGGCTTAAGGGAAGCTGCCATCCAGAGGTCATCCTTGGGCAAAGCCAAACAGACCAAGGAGGCTGGAGATGCCACTCTCCTGTGCAAACAATAGGGCTCTCCACAGCATGCTTGGGCCCTGCAGTGTAACTCCATGCTTAACACTAGGTTCTTAAATGGCACAGCCTAGGAATAGTTTCCACCATCCACAAAAGCCCATAGGCAATAATGGAGATTTATAATTCTGATAGTTCTGGAACAATGGAGAGACCTTTAGATCTATGTCATTACCATCATTCTGTTCTAGCTAACCGTCCAACTTTAACAATAAACTTAGTTTTGGTAAAACCTGGAGACCACTAGCAAAGAAATGCTCTTTCATTGCTCATTACTACAGGAAGATGAAGGAGAACAGGCTGCCAACTCCAGACTCAGAGTAGAACTTCAGTCAAGCAAGGGTCTGGGGAATCATGTCAAAGTTTTGAAGCCTCAATGACACTTACAGCAATTTGTGCTGCAGGTACTCAGCTCAGAAGTCATCCACAAAGAGCACAGACAAACATTTTTGGCCCTCAGAAACTGAATGTTTGAAACTTGCCAATAAAGCAGGCATAGGTAACACATAGCATTTATAAGCCTAATTTGAAAGCAGGTTGTGACTGTGGTTTGCCAGGGGAGGGAGGGTAGCAAGTCCCCTCCTCTTCTCTTTTTCAGTGAAAGGTCATGGTCAGTGCTTCTTTTACTCCCTATTCTGGGGCTCATAACTAGCAGGGCTAGAGTTACCACTTCATCTTCACACACATCTCCTTCCCTAAAGCCTACTTGCAAATGGTCCTCAGTGTCCCCAAGGTTCAAGTGAAGAGAAATGCAGCCCTTCCTCACAGGATGGACAACACACGGCAAGTCCAGGACTGCAGAAACCTTTTTCAGAGGAATTTTCTCCTCTCCATGTTTTCTCTGCCACCCTTTTTCTCTGGTATTTTTGCCTTTAAAAAGCAATGCACAGCAAGGTCAAAGGGGACATGGCACCTTTAATCAGCTCACATGCTCCATCAAAAGCTGGTCCTTTATACAAACCACGTAACACCTGTGCCGGTGCACAAGCCTCACCCAAGGCAAAAAAAAAATTCTCCTCTTCCCGTACTTCTCTTGTGATATTTTTTACAATTTACTTGAGTGCAAGGAAGGAATAGACTCTCACTTGACTCTGCCAGCACTTAACCTGCTGAATGCCTTTTTATATGATCTGAAATCTGGCTTACATATATGCATTAAAAAAGATTTGCATGATTATTCATAATTGTTTTAATCATTATTTTATGTTGCAGCATTCACATTTTAAATGCACTATATTCTAGGATGATTTACGAGATTAATAACACTTAGCAATGTACAATAAGCTGGGTAAAACCTATATAGCAATAGGCAAAAAGATTTCCTCATGAAAAAGAAACATGCAATTAAAATACCTTACTAATAAATGAGCAAGTCTACTCCAGAATTAGACTATTTTGCAAGATGACTAAAAGCATGGAAAAATAAATAAAAAAAAAGGTAAGAAAGAAAAAAAGAAAAAAAAGAGAAAAGAAAGACTTAAAGAGAATTATGGAAGGAAGACAGGAGAAGGGGAAAAAGACAAAAGAAAAGAGAAAATTAAAGGTTAACTGGGTGGTTTTAAAAGATGGCCATTCATTCTCAGTACTTCATGAAGCAAAACTCCTTTGAAAAAAGAGAATGTGTGTCAACCCTGAATTAAGATTACATGTTATAACGTAGGCATATATAGAGCTGCATTAAGGCAGCTGCTTCTTAACAGAATCAATATTGGCTGTGACCCTGAATAATGTTCTTCCAATGTGTCTATGAAGTTACTTATTTTTCTAAAAAACTGAGAATTTTAGAGGTTTAAAGGAATTTTTCATAAGACTTCCACATTGGCCCTCAGAACTTAAATTCTGAGGGAGCAGGACATGATGGTGAGATTGCCAAATTTTCTTGTGAAGGTGAGGTATTCTGCAGAAGCATCATGCCAGTGCAGGACACTGCCCATGAAACCCTGAAGACTTATCTCCAATGGATTTACTTCAACACCCAGCTATGACTTCCTGCACTGAGTCCTGGTGCTGTAGCAAAATGGAAGTGATTTGGTTTTAGGGCAGAAATTAAGATCTGTATAATGGTATGTCTTCTCATCAATTTCAGTGAAGGCTCATTTTTAAATCTATTCAAAACTTTTTATAATGGATTTATCATGCTTAGGCATCCAAGTGCTTTACAACAACAGCAAAATTGAATCAGAGGATCACAGGCTGGATGAGGTTGGATGGCACCTCTGGACACTGCCTAGTCCAACCCCCTACTCAAACCAGGGAAACCCGGAGCAGGCTGTTTACAACTCTGTCCATTTGGGTGTTGAATACAGCTCCAGGGGTAGAAACTGCACATCTCTGGGCAACCTGTGCCAGTGCTCAGACACTCTCACTGTTTTTTTTAATCTGGATTTTAAGTATAAATAAATTTTCTTCTATTTCAGCTAGTGCCCATGGCAGGTCTCTTTTCCTTTTATTATGCACCACTGAAGTCTGGCTCTGTCTTTACTCTCTCCAATCGTATATTCAGTCCCTTTCATAATATTCAAATTGAATTAAACTGAATTTAAACTGAAGATTAATCCACAGTCAAGAAACAAACCCTACACACTGAGCTAGATGTCAGAAAAAGAAAAAAAAGTAACTTCAATTTAGGATTAAACTAGGGATATTTAGTGAGATTCCCAAGTTCAGAAGTGATACCTTAGCCCTTCTATTTGGGAGTTGATTGAGTAATTTAGTCTGGCAATGTGCTAGATGTGATGGATTTCAAGGCCTTTCCCTCTCCATTAATCAGCATGAACATAAGCCTTCTGTCTGTGTAAACAATACTAATCCTGACTTTGAAGGTACAAAGAGGGAAACAAACCAACATTTACAGAATGGAAAAGATAATTTCTGCAGCTCCCTTTCTTGAACTCCTCAGACACCTATTTACTCTGCACAAAGAAAGGTCCTGCAGGTGCAAGCTGTCTTTTATCAATCATTATCAATTATATACAGCACATCAGTTTGGAATTCCAGCATCTGCTTTACATGCCAAAAAGCTAAGCTTTGAGAAGAAGCTCAGCATTTGAACTGGGAAACACTCTAAACTCAGAAGTGAGTTCAGAAAAAAATGCAATCAAGAGTATCAGCAAAACCAGCTTATTCTGACTGTCAGACTCTGTGTGTCTTTTCATCTGGGGCAGAGAAAACTCTGAGGGAATATGTTGAAACAATTTTTTTCTCTATTATACACCAGTAGGTCCTTTGCTGACTGCAGTCAGGCACTTTTCCCAGTGACTATGGAAAAAAGTACGCTGTCTTGGGGTTCCTGACCTACCTGGAAAGTAAAGAAGTGTGACACAGGTGGGCTGTTGAACAAATGGACTAGCACTAGAGCAGAAAAAGGACACAAGGTAGGGTAAAAGTGTTCACATACCAAACATTTTTAGCCATGAACAGTATTTTGTCTTAGTACAACAGTAAACCTTCCAAAATGAAACCTGTTTGTTTTGAAGTGAACAAATGATAGATTCTCACTGACAGCTGTTTTCCCTCCATGTTTATTTGGAAAAGAAAAAAAAGAAAAAGCCACGTTTAGCTACATTTCCTAATATTAACATTTTTCCTAAGCAAAAGGGAAAATTCTCAGGGAAGCAAAAAGAAGAAAAACAACAATTCCCAGCAGTATTGTATAAGGGGAATAGAGGAAAAAAGAAAAGAGAAACTCCTGTGCCACTTGCAGCCTCAAACATTTCTTTGCCCTGTAGACATCAGCACAGTCTCTGTATAGTACAACATGGATTAATAATTTCTTGTCACGTAGCAACTTGTTGTTGCTATTATGAGTGCTAGTATTTCCCAAGATAGCAGTTCCTTGTTTTCTAAGTTCAATTTCATTCTCCAAGGTGCAACACTGTGCAGGTAAACACGGGCTCAGTTTGGCATCCTGGAATAACAGCATTGCAATTGGTATGGTAGCTGAATACACTTAAACTAGCGTTTGGCGGAGAGGTTGAGAGACTGATAACGATTGCCATGGGCTTGTAAAGTCACTTCTGCTATTCAAAAGGCAAAAGCCAGTCTACAAAACTCATATATTGGGGCATTCACTCCATCAACCTGGACCTCTGAAAAACACTATATGCCTGAAGAACAGAAAAACAATGAAAGAAAGATGAGTAACAATCACTAAAATCAGTAATCCTACCACTGGTGTTTCACATCACTTCCCTCAAAGGCTTTTGCAGGAAACATAGTGTGATGCCAAAAGTGACCCTTAGGAAGACATCCAATTTCCAGTCACATTCAAACATGGTTTATTCTAGCCATTAGTGCAAGGTGTGCTTGGGGAATACCATGGAAGAGATACACTGAGAACAAAAATACAAGTAAACATCGCCAGTCATATTCTTTCTATATAAAGCTCTTTTCTTAATTTTCACATACTTCCTTCACCTCACAATGTATTTCAAACACTGTTGCCTCTCTTTCAAGATGAGGAACCTCTTGTGAAGAAGTCACACAATAGAAGAAAGATTATTTCAAGAAGCACTACAAAATACTTGAAGTAGGTATCACTTCTAACATTTCTCAATACTTGTTGCTTAAGTGACAACAGCTACATGATTTTAGACAAGTCCAATAGTTGCCATAAAGGAACATTGGCTTTCTTCATCTCAACAGACAGGAATGTAACAAGGGAACAGATAGCACAGAAGTATTAAGATCATTCTGGGACACTTGAGTAGTGTTTGAAATGCTAGTGAAAAAAAAAAATAAGTAAAAAAGCCTTTCTTTTTAAAATTATGCTTTTTAATATAAATTTAAGATTTCTTCAATGCTTCTGTGATCTTGAAACCAAATGATTTAAACAGCACTATAGAGGAGCACAGAAAGTCACATTTTTCTTACCTATATTCCAAACCATCCAAAATCCTCAATGAATAGTATATCAAAAGCTTCCTCCTCTGCTCAGGAAGGACTGACTCAAGAAATCAGCAGGATAAATACAAATTCACTATGCTTTAAATTCAGCAACTAAATTAAAATAGTTCTTAAGCAAAGTGGGAGAAGCAAGTGTGTCTGTTCAAGGCAAAAACAGGACTGGAAGCATGGCTTTCTCACAGTGTCTCAGCCCTCTCACCAGAACATGTTGGCTAAAGAAGAATCAAACCAAACAACCTGAAAATAAAAGCTGACTGAATTAAGATCTCTGTGTCTTTTACCTATTGAGGGATGCATCCCAACATCAAATGATTTCATGAAAAAAATTGCATCTGTCACTTTTACTCACTAAGCTGCCTTAAAAAAACAGTGAGTATGTCCTTGTAATTTTCTTCATTGTAATTACACCATGACAGCTGCTGGAACTAAATTTCTGATATACTTTTCAGATATTTATTGCTCTTCAGCATGCTCAGCCTGTCGTTAACATTTCAGATAGACTCCACCCTGCAGTAATGTGCATGCCATTAAAGAACTCACTTTCATCTCTTGAATTTATGCTTGTTAGGGCAAATTAATGAAAGACTCTATTCTTTAAGTACTGGCTAAACAAAGCCAAAGTCAGCACTAGAAAGCAAACCAATAGAACACTTCATTAAATGTGCTTTTTATTTCTTTTTGTTTCAAGTATGTCTGCTGCTATGTGAAATTTAGGGTTATACAGTCTCCTTTCAAATCTCACATTAAAGAATGTGCTCAAGTCACAAGTTCATATCTCCCATTTGAAGTGGACTTCCCATGAGAAAGGTGCAGGGAAGAGACATAATTACAAATCCCTTTAAGTACAGAGCTCACACTCTTCCAAAATATTGATTGAAAATGCTTTTTGTGTCTCTGCTCATTCATCTCAGATAATGAGCAAAGATTCCTTCCAAATTAACTGTAATTCTCTTCTAATCCTTCTATTCTTTTTTTTTTCTTCCCCCTTCAGCACGGTGATAGTGAGAACTCCTTTGAATTCTGAATCCCACCTTATTACAGCAATTCTTAAAGAGAAACATAGCAAAATCATCAGTGTCATGCTCACTTTTCTCCTCTCTGACTCAATAGGTGGATATCTAAGCAGAACACACACCAATCCCATTTTTCCCCTTCTTAAAAATCTCAGGCAAAAATAAATTTACAAAAAATTACTAAATCCTAATTTCTGATCGATGGAAAGACAGATTATGGCACCTCTGCTTTTCAGTTTATTTCTTTACCATATAAAAAGTGAACAAAATAGATTCAAGAACACAAGGGAAATACTTGGGGGCATAAGCTTCATTTGACCTAAAAATGTGAGGTCTGTCATTTGCAACCTGTTGTCACCTGTGCGGTGGCAGGGAAAGACAATCACATAAAGGCTGAACATAAAGGCTGTGGATTTATCCAGGTTTGACCATCTACTTTTCTTATTTATCAATAACTATGTAAATGAGAAGTGCAATTGAACACTCACATTTTATGTAAAGAAAATATTTTTGGGCGCTTATATTCTACTTTGCTGGTTATTTTAAAATTCAGTGACCACAGCATTATTGTTAATGCTTATATAAACCAAGGGTGTTTCTATGAATGTATTATTAGGTAGCACCCCATTAGTGGAGTTACATAGGACTCCATGGATAAAGGACCCCAAGATAACACTAACACTGAAGAAGATGGTGCAGAGACAATCTGGAGACAGGAGTGTTTTACAGCTCCTTGTGTGAGACAGTTTGGAGCAAGGTTGCTGAGGTTTTCTCTATGAGCAAAAACATCAGGTTTCACATGGAAGAAGCTAAATTACTTCCAGACCCAAACTAGCCCTGTAAGTGTCACGGGCACTTCTGCACAACACTTCTCCAGTAAGTGATGCGGACTGAACCCAAACCATCTGTGCACAACTGGCATAGAAGACTATGCATCTATGGAACAATTAGTCCACAAAGAAGGCAAATCTGCCATGGGCAATTAACGGTTTCCGGTTATTTAGAAAGAAGTTAAAGGTGCAAAAAAACCAAGCCCTTGAAATTTCAAGAAATGACAGAATTAAGATTCCCGTAGAAAACTTTATTCAGCCTACTTTGTGCACAAACTTAACTACGTCAAAATCAATTTCAAGAAACTTTACTTCTGAGCTTTGGAGCAATACCTCATTGAAAGCAAGTGCTGGAAACTACTGACTAGAAAGCATTCTCTCAGTGTGTGGTCCTAGGCATTTTTTTAGTTCAAACCTCCTGTGAAGACAGAATATTTCATTTCCTGCAGGATGATGTTCACCAGTATAGTGAGTGCTTCACAGGTCTGAATACATTTTCTGCACAGTATATTGATAGGGTAAAGAAATGATTCTGTTCTGCAGAGAAGTTCGGGCTTCCACCAGCTCTGGACATCACATCTGAGACACCTGATAACCTGATATTTGAGAATATCTTTTTGATATATATGTATATAGTTCTTCAAATATCCACAGAAGAGCTGTAACCAAGTTTAGGTTCAGCTCTGTGCAGTATGGTCCTAGATTAGCCTCCCAGAAAACAATGGCCACACATGAACAGGAAATATAATGATGCTTTAAGGCAAGTTGAATTCAAATTACTTGCCTAGCAAGTGCATTATGTACTAATACTGTGGCAGAGGTTCAGTTAAAACCTCCCTCCCTCTGTGTCAGGAACCTTAAAATGAGTAACACCACAATCCCTTTTTTTCCCCTTAACTTTGAGGTCTGGTAGCCTTACTTCCAGTGTCTGGAAAACTCAGCTTTACAAATATTGTATTTATATACCTTTACCTTTTCTGTTTTGTTTTGAAGCTGGTATCCTTGTTTCATTTTTTAAAAAAAAGTGTATGTGTAAAAATAATTCCACATCATGCATAAGTGGGTTTTGCCATTTAATTTAACAGAATAAATATTTCTCCTATTAAGTGTTTACACATCCTAAAGAAACAAACAAACCTATAAACCATCTCTGCCTTATAATAGAAGTCACATTGTCAGAAATGGCTTCACCAGACATGATTTTAAAGGTTCAGGCCATCATTGCATCAATACTTGGAGTCTGAAGAAGCAAGAGTTATATTAGATGGACGATAAAATAGGCTGATATATCTAGAGATACTCAGCAGATCAGAGTTTTGATATCCCTGAACTTTTGCCTATGTTCCACAAAACACCACCCACCATCCATCATGTGTAGCTTGGTCATCCTCCAGTCTATTCTATGTATTTGGGTGTTCATCCCTACTTCCTCAATAGCAGCACTGAAAAAATGTCACAAAACTCCAGAACTTGCTCACGACCCTACAGAACTCAGAACGTCCTGCTGCTTTTCACACCAAATCTGGTAAGTGAAAATTAGAAAATGGGGAGAGACAACAAACCTCTGATCTGCCCTAGGCCACTGTTCGTCCAGGCTGCTGCTTCTCCTATAGCCTCCTGCTTGTCCTCAAAGAGCATCTTTACTTCCAAACATTTGTTCAACAAACATCTCACCTTGTTTTGGGGCTGATATCCTTATATCTGGGAGAAAGCTGCAAGCAGCAAGTGCTAACACTTTGATAATAGTCACCATCCAGAACAACCTCTGCTTGTAAAATGAAAGGCTGTTAAACAAAATGAGGTAAATTACTTATCTGTGTCCACATAAAACTAAACTATGATATGGGTTTATGCTGTCTTCAGCTGAAAGCACTCCTGCTATTCAAAAAATGATCACTGCTATCTCTAGGGCTGTTCATTTTCTTTTGTAGTTGTAACTTGAAATTAGTTAAAACTAGACTCATCCCTTCTGACTGCTCAAGGTCAAAGTCTTTAACTTTTTATGCAGGACAAAAAATGAAAAATTTAAAAATTAAATAAAATACCTGTGTTGCTTTATTGGTGTAGAAAACAAAGTGGAACTAAAATGTACTCATTTTGATTCACTGCTTAGTTTACAGAAATTTATGTTAGCACAAACTGCAAAAGCAAAAGCAAAGCTTGAAAACCAGTAATTCACATTTTGTGGTCAAATAGCAGAAAAACTAAATGTAAACAATAGTTATCAGTTAAATGAGCACAGCTGCTTGCTACTGTGTAAGAAAATCTCAAAGAGCTTTACAAAATCAACAGTGCAGTTCTATAGCTGATTCAAACCTGCAAAAAATTATTTCACAACCACTGCATAATAAATGGTACTAAACCATTTTACATCTTCCCAATAAAGTGTTCAGACTCCAAAATACAGCTCCATATGAACCTCCAAGAGCTCCATTTTTGCATATCAACTTGTGAAAGAGCTTCTAACTTGGTTACATAAATAGGTTTCCTATAATGCATCCAATCCCAGTGACCTTAGAAAAGGAAATAAAATATGAAGTGGTGAGAGAAAGAGTCAACATTGCTGGTACAAGCACTAAAAAAATAGTCTATTATTTCCCGCCTTCCTTAATCTCATTTCAAGTTTAACATACAGAAAGGCTCAGCGCCAGAATGCTTATCCAAACTACATAAATCTCTAGACAAACTCTCCAGACTATATGGCCCTGTCCCCATA
>NW_008654323.1:94010-112113 GCF_000695815.1 Acanthisitta chloris | reverse complement strand
CTTCCCCTACCACATCTTCCCTTAGACGAATGAATCCCCTTCCCTTGCAATGTGTCTATTAAATGAAATGGAAATGGAAGCAAGCCCCAAACCTGCAGTGAACCCTACAGCAATGAGGTGCCCCACACTGCGGCTGTGTCTGCCTCTGATAAAGACCCAATTAATTCCCTTATTCCCTTCCTGAATTCCTGAGCAGGGTCAGAGGGAGGGAATGCCATTTACCACCATGCAACCTATTTCAGGCAGCTGGTCCAGCTTATAATGTAAACATGGTAACACCTTGGGAAGGTCAGTCAAGAGGAATGGTAGCATTAGCAAAGCAATTAATTTTGGGCTGACCACATGCACACTGCCCTTTCGCTTTACTTTCCTCCTTTCTCTCACCTTCTCAAAGGCAACACAAGGAGGAGTTTTCACTCCTCTGAACAGAAATTTTCAGAAGGTGAGAGATGGGATTTTCTTGAACATTGAGAATGTCTTCTTTTTTTGGGATGATTTCCAACATGATATTTTATTTATCTGTTGCCAAAAGAAACACTTTTTCATTCCCTCATTAGTCAAAGGGCTTTGAGAACACACTTGAAGGAAATGATCCAACTAACAAAATAAGCAAAAACTTTTTGTGCCCTTCACATGTTCCATAAGAAGTGGCCATTTCATGGAAGCAGCACCTGTACAGGTAACTGTTCAACTTGAGATGTGCTTAGCATCTCCTTAAAAATCCCTATTCATAAATGCATATGGAAAAGTTGCAGATCCACTACATCCTTCTGTTTATCTTTTTTCACTAAAAAAGCAAAATGTAAGTCAAAGGGAAAAAAATTACATGTTTTAAACTCATGAGATTCAGTGATCACTGTTCATTTCTTTGAAAGCTTAATTACATGACATTTCATAAAGCTGGAGAGTAAAATGTAAACCAGAGACACAATGAGGTACCAAATTCCCAGGTAGATTTCCAAGGTCACGGTGAGCCTGCCTGCCCTCAGAGCCCTCGAGAACTATAAAGCTGAAATCAGATATTGCTGCATTTACCTCCTGCCTTCTTTCACCAGCTTTTTTTCTTAAATCTAGACTGCCAACTTTAACAAGCCTTCTGTATGGAGCATACACTGTACACATTCCTCATCTAATTGTCACAAAGAATATGGAGTTTATAGAATGAAGAACTCTAAGAATAGCTATATATTATTCTTTGCCTGATAGGCTGCCATGGTGTTTTCCTCTTGCATCTTTTGTACTGTGTGTTTCCTTGCATGACCAGCCACAAACACCCTGAATCTAGCAAGGCCTGTGAAGACCTAAGCAAAGAATTGTGCCTTCCAAATAGAGTAACATTTTCCCTTTAGTTTTCCAAATCCAGCAACATTAGCACTGAGAATTATGATTAAGCCAATAAATTTCAGAGTTAGATTAGGAAATCTTCAAATGCAGATTAAACGTATTATTGCAGTGTAAATTACTTCTTCCAGGTCATTTCTACAGTACAGCAATGCTTAGTTTTTCCTCCCTGCATCTTGCAGTGACACATGTTTGGGTAATTTTGTGCACATATTTTTGCTTATAAATATACATCATGTATACAGATGAGCATCTGCAGGTCAAGAGATTTAACTACATCTATCTGAATATATATATCTCTTCCTCAAATTTCAAGCCTTACAGTGTCATAAAAAGCACATGGACATTTCATGATAAATGCTTTCATATGTGTATAGCTAGCTTAAAAAGAGTTTGCTGTTTGTTTGTACAAGATCTTTCAAACAATGTTTCAAAGCTCAGACCTTCACAGTGGTTTCAGAATTCTATTTTTTACCACAAAATGCATGTCACAAGCAACAGGTGACATTACCTTGTTTAAGGCCCAAGATAATGATATACGTGGAAAGAAAAGTTAATGTTTCATACCACTTCAATCATCAATTCCTACTAGAATATCATTTAAGTGCCTGCAAAGGGAGATCCCAGAAATCAAAGCTCAGACCTTCACAGTGGTTTCAGAATTCTATTTTTTACCACAAAATGCATGTCACAAGCAACAGGTGACATTACCTTGTTTAAGGCCCAAGATAATGATATACGTGGAAAGAAAAGTTAATGTTTCATACCACTTCAATCATCAATTCCTACTAGAATATCATTTAAGTGCCTGCAAAGGGAGATCCCAGAAAGCTCAAGAAATCATCAATTCCTACTAGAATATCATTTCAGTGCCTGCAGAGGGAGATCCCAGAAGGCTCAAGAAAATTTCATTTCTAAATCTAGCCTTTCCTCACCAAACTAGAAATATTTTCCTCTTTATTCTTCTCATCTCAGCAAAGTTTATAAAAGTTAAAATTTATATCACTCTTTACAACAATCTCATAGTATTTAGTGAAAGAACAATAGTTTTGCTGCTTTCATTTTCAGAGTTCAAATGCAGGGTGTCTTCAGAACATGAATTTTGAATAGGAAAAAGTCAATCCAGTCAAAGTCATAACTAACATTGTCACTTTAAGATAATAAACAAAAGAGGAACTGCCACAAAAAGTTTCTGAAACCAAATGAAGGCACATGAAAACATGTGATCAGCACCTGATCATCACTTAACTACTCTAGATGCCACTTGAATCTGTTGTTCAATCTCCAAACACAAGATACCAAGTGATGGTGGCTTTTTGCAGTCGAGATGACTTATCAGTGCTCAGCACTGGAAAGCACTGTACTGAGCACATTTCATGTTATGTCACCCATCTCACTGGAAGTAGGATGCCTGTCAGAACAGAGGATACCATGAACACAGCACAAATAAATACAATTTTACGTTCAAGGCAGTGTAGTCTGGGGCACTTTTTTTTAAAGAGCAATAGAAAAGGCTGAGGTAGAGACAGCTGCCATTTTTGTAAGTCACCATTTCCTTAAGGAGAACCAATACTGCTAGACAAAAGCTTTATTTTGAGACCCAAATTCTGACACAGAGAACACCAAACATGCATATAACCTTGGAGATATAGGCCACAACACTCCAGCTGGTACAGTGTTAGCTGCACTGTGCTATGAAACAAAACCACACTGAAAAAAGGCAGGAACTCATGGACCCTCCACTGTACTAGGAATGCCCACAAATCCTCTGTTTTGTAGGAGACAAACCAGGCACAGTTCAGACTTATCTGAAGGGACAGTATGGGTTAGGTGACCAGGATGGCAAGAGGGAATTTTGCTTTCTTTTCCAGCTAACATCTGTAATGCACTAGAGAGCTTCACTCTCCTTGTATTTTGCATCTCAAACATCTCAGCAGAACTGGATTCAAAGAAAGGGTGTAAATTTTTCTGCACCTTGAACAATGAGATTCCATTCAATACCATTGCTCCTGAACAGAAAAGGGTTAAATGTCAATTAAAATGGAGTCTCACTGTAATCTGTCTCATAACACACTAATAACATTTGGACTGTTACATTTTAGTCTGCTAAAAGAAAGCAATCTTGTAACAACCTTAATCCTGCTTCATATAGGAGTACTTAGATAAAGGTATATGAATTCCTGACGATATCCACTCCACCCTCTCTCTGACACACACTAATACAAATATTATGCCTATTATACATTGTGTCATGATTTTGTAAGCATTTACAAGTTCATTAGCATGCTTTAGAGGATTTCCACACTTTGTTCCCAGCACTTGTCTCTTTATGTATCAGCTGGCTTTAGGTACCTAAGTGATTATCTGGCTACTCTCTTAAAGTAAATTGATAAAAACCGAATTTTCTTGAGAAGTCTGTCTCTATCAATCACCTGTGGCCCTAGGGAACTTAGCTTCTTCATTTAGATAAGTTAGGTGTGTAACATTGAATAGCACAAATACTTTACCTCTACTCCTTTTCCCAAAGAAGAGAAGAAAAACCTTAACTAAGACATTCTTCTATCTTCCCTTTCTCTGCCCAGTCTCTAAAAAAACCAGTGGCATCTTCTGACAAATCACTCAAGAAACAGTGATAGCACATACACTCACAGTATGAGCACTTCCCTCTTCTGCTCAAGGGAGCCACTCTTGTGCTGCTGCAGCTATTTATACATATCCATGAGTAACTGGATCAATAACTGAAAGAAATACAATTGACCCAACAAATTAATAGGTAGTCAGGGAATTGAACCCAAGCCAACACTACATTCTAGATCAGTGGAGAGGATGATTTTGAATAGGGGAACAAACAGCAATATTGCAGGAGACAGAGAGGGAATGACACTTTGTTCTGCTTTTGTGGAACAGCAAACAAATGCTCTCCCTAAGTTCTTCCAGCTAGAGCAGAGGCAGCAGAAGCTGTCTTTTCACTGACAGACATATGTAATATCTTGCACTGTTGCAAAGTGATGCCAAAGGAAATCTTGATGCCTGTCACAGTAGGAATATTGCTTTGTAAAATCAAAGCTGTCTCTACAATTTTGATATGCTGAATATTATCTGCTGGCAGCAATGGTGATGTAAAGAAGATGTGAATCATCAAGGAGAGGAAATTAAAAATTGTAATTTTATTTTCTTTGACTAAAAGCTCACTGAATTTCATTTGACTGGAAAATTAAGACAAAATAAAAAGAAGTAATTTCCAAAATTGTAGCATATAATGTTCTTCATTAGCAGCAAGAAGAACCTAGATATAAAATTCTTTCAAGTTATTGGAGCATATAAAAAAGCCCTCAAACACAATGTGGTTCTCACAAGTGTTGGGGGAAGAGTAGAAATGCCAAAAAAAAAAACCAACCCCAAAAAATCACTCTAGAGAAATCACAGTCCTATGTATTCTATATGAAGTATATAGCAAGACGTCTACTGGCATTTTATGATGTATATTCATGTGTTTGTGTTCTCACAGGTTAATCCAGCAATCAGCTGTTTTAATCTTAAAGCTTTTTAAAAAAACTTATAAAAACCCATGAAAGAACACTATTGAAAAGTGAGCTCTTCAGCTAAAGCAGCACTGATTATGTTGGTCATTTTTAATCAACTATTCCAAAGGCTTCAGAGTATTTACATAAAAAAGCTCTTGTGTTTCGTGGTCCCTTCTGAAAAGAAAAATGGCCAGTAAATGTCAATACAACCATGCATGAAAAATAAATCTTACTTTTTCAATATTAACATATTTTTCAGGATTGCTGTGGTTTAGTTTGCTTGAACATTACGTGTGACAGGCAAATAAATATGAAAGACTTCAACATTTTTTATTATTTTAGATTCTGAACCAAATTTTTTGCGTTTCACACACAGGTCAAAAGTTAACTCCTATTCATGTCAATACAATAAACAAAAGTGTAATCAAGCCCATCAGATTTTAATCTAGCTTGAAATAAAACTTTGCAAATTACTGCTGGTAAGAACCATCTTGGTTTACAATATTTAAAGTCATTACTGCGCTGGCTGGGTCATGACGCACGCACATTGTGCCTTATGCTGCAGCAGCTGTTTCAAGGGACATTTGCAATCAGAAGGAACAGTATTTCTAGCACCATCATCTGATAAGGAGTAGGCCCTGTAACTTCACAGCAATTTGTTTGTTTTAACTACAACCTCAAGTCTGGAGTGATGTCCTTTGCAGCCAATCTCCTCCAAGCTTCTTAGTCTTTTGACTGCAGAGTAGAACTTAACAATATTATACTTCTTATATGCAGAAATCATACTTGAGCATTACACATTTCAGTATTCTTGTAGTTTATTAGAAATAAGAAGTTTCAGTCTCTCAAGTTAACATTGGTTTCCTGACACAAATATATCATATATGCATGTTGTACTTGGTCTTGTCTGAAGCAATCATCTGATGTCAAGCGTCATTAGTGAGATGTTTTAAGACAGGAAAATAAAAAAAATGCTACCAAACAAAAAAACATACATACAATTTTTTTCTGCCACAACCTTGGCAAGGGCATGCTTCTAAGAACAGCCCTTTATGGGTAACCACAGGTAAACAGCAGCCTGAATACTTTGATTGCAACCAAGGAATATATTCTGATACAGATCTGGAAGAATCATAGAACCATCAAGGTTGGAAGAGACATCTAAGATCCTGAGGTCCAACCATTAACCTGTCACTCTGATGTAACCCCTAAACCATATCCTCCCGCGCCAGATCAAAATGCCTCTTAAACACTTCCAGGAATGGTGACTCCACGACCTCCCTGGACAACATATTCCAAGGCCTGATCACTCTAACAGTGCAAATTTGTTTCTTAACATCTAATCTGAATCTCCCTTGTCTCAGTTTATGACCATTCCCTCTAATCTTCTCATTGCAGACATGGCAGAAGAGACCATCCCACACCTCTCTACAACCCCTTTCAGGCAGTTGTAGAGAGCGATGAGGTCACCTCTGAGCTGCCTCTTCTCAAGGCTAAACAAACCCAATTTCCTCAGCCATTCCTCATATGACATGTTCTAGATCTTTCATGAGCCTTGTTGCTCCAGTGCCTCAATGTCCTTTTCAAATTGAGGGACAGAAAACTGAACATAACACTTGAGATGTGGCCTCACCAATGCCAAGTACAGGGGGATGATCCCCCCCTAGTCCTGCTGGCCACACTGTTCTTGATATAGGCCAAGATGCCATTGGCCTTCTTGTCAACCAGCACTCCCAAGTCCCTTTCTGACAAACAACATTCGAGTCACTCCTTCCCCAGCCCGTAGTGCTGCATGGGTTTGTTGTGACTCAAGTGCAGGACGTGGCACCTGGTCTTATTGAACCTCATGCAGTTGCCCTCAGCCCCCTGATCAAGTCAGTCCAGGTTTCTCTGCAGTGCTTTCCGACCCTCAGGCAGATCGATACTGCCATCCAACCTAGTGTCATCTGCAGATTTACTGAGGGTGAAAGGTACATGTCAATACTTCTGCTACAAGTTAGGTCACATGAAGTTCTAACACCACTTGGGGACAAGGCCGCTTAAGATCACAGCATCACTGTGGTCAAATGAAGTATCATATAAAGAGTGCAGGCCATGACTTCTTGAAATTCATTCAGCAAAAACAGGCATTCAAAAAGGGTTTTCTCAGCACTCTCTGATAAACACTCCAAGAGAGGACTCCATGAACACCTGCAGTGCTTTCTCAAAGTTTCAGGCAAGAGTAGCTTTCTTTATCTATCAGACTGCATTTTAAGGGCAAACACAATTGCACAGGAGGACTGAACTGGATGCCTGTGAGAAAAAGCTCAGCTATTTTACATACAATCAATAATAACTGATTTGGCACCAACTGTGAAGGCTTACAAGGTGTATTCCAACATGGCTGTTAAGCCCCAAGCCCTGAGCAGGCTGTGGCTGAGCTGCCCCTGTCCATGGTACTCAACCAAACAGCTCGGGGCCGACATGGGTCACCGTGTGCAATGACTTTGGCTTTAGGTGGCACATCCAAACCACGCAGTCAGGTTTGAAGGAACATACATTACGGTTTTATTGGCAAAAAAACTGGCTTTGCTGGTGTGGACTAGTGAATAGGATTCAGTCTTGCTTTCCTGAAAGACCTGCTCAAGTCTTTCCTCGACCAAGGCAATGAGGCTAAAACCCCTTGAAATGACAATTCTGCCAGTCACACCAAGCAACCAAGCCCAGCCTTTGAAAATTCAGAGCTCTTAGGTATCATTCTGTTCCAGTGGAATAAAATACAGAACATGAGTCTTTTTTCTGACTGAGTCCTGTGAGGCAGGCAGACCCCTGTTCTGACCAGTCTGGTAGTCCCAAGTATGCCATCACAGCTGTATATACTCATCAGAGATCCAAGAGATCTCTGAGCTTACAGGTGGCCCTTCTCAACCTGTTCTTTTAGCATCAGCATGGCTAAAGGTATGTACTACACAGGGATGGTTGTTTCTATCGTACGTGTCCAATTGCTATAAAACAGTACAAATCTTATGTTCTTTCATGCATTCCACTTCCTACTTGTCTACAGAGACCTAGGGAAAGGTGACATTCAGAGTACATAACTTTGGACACCAAATACCGGAGCTCAGTCTTCTTGAGATACCCCAAAAATCAAAGAGACAGTCTTGCTTTTTTACTAGGTGATTCAGGGAACCATCAGACCCACTGAACACATACTGCCATTTTTTACTGTAAGCATAGACTACACCTATAAACCACAACAATAAGCATGTCACATCATCAGAATTCCTAAAGCCTGAAAACATGAAGTCCAGGTGTTTATGCTCCTTGACTTTTGAGCTTAGGAGCAGATTGACAGGGGGTTTGTGTCTCCTTCCTCATCTCACCCCACCTCCAAACACATACCAAATATGAAAGTCACTGAAAGACAAATAATGTCAATAAAGCTAACTATAAAAGAACTTATTCAACCTCTTTTAAAAAGAGACAGACTAGACTTATTGTTTGAGGAAAATGACCACCAATACATGACATACACTTGTGACCTCACATGAAAACTGGAAAAGCAAAAGATAATAGCAGATATGAAGAAAACTGCTAATCTGAGAGCAAATCCAGTTCAATCATAAGGGCATGTTGGGCTCTACCTTGCTCAAGGAGTCTAGATAACTGAGATAAGGTAACTGAAATTAGGTGAGCTGAAATCTGTCCTGTAATCCAGCTAAAGGGGATTATTTCAAATGATAACTTCTTACATCTTTAACTACTGCTATATATTCCAAAGGTTCGATATAAAGGCAAGATTTCAAAAGATATTTCTGATAAATATTTCCTTCTCAACGATGAAGATGCTACACAAGGAATCAACATTAGAACACTAAACTCAAAGAAATTTTAGGTCAGTTCTTTATATGCAAAACAAATAATTATGCTCTCAACATACCTGGTTTGGTATTCACCACATCAAATAATGTTACTTCAGCTAAAGACAGAATAAAGCAACACAAGCAATATCATACTTCTAGCTAATAAATCACTAGTTTCCTATGTATTTTCAGCATTTAAAGTGAGCCATCAGCCTCATGAAACTAAAACTGAAGGTTCATTATATATGGGACAGGTTGCTTGTTACTAAAATTGCCTGGTAGTTCCCATGAAAACACTCCTTAACACTTGTCCATAATTTTCTCAAGTTTTGAGTTTGAACAGAGACTTTCTCCATGGTGTTTGAAACACACCATCTTCTTTTTTCATGGTAATTTTCTAACACTCCTTATATTTGGAGTGGGTTTGTGGAAGGCAGGAGGAAAAAGGAGAAAGAGATCTTCTCGCTGGAATTCAAAAGACTGTTGAGAATATTTTTGGAAATTGGAATATTTTTTGATTTTGAGATCTTCGGAAAGCTCAGTGAAGTTACAACTTCATTTCAGTGAAAAAGCTCATAAAGAAAACAACAAGATGTGTCCAAACTTTATGCAGCTATAAGGTTTTTGAAGTAACTGTTGCTTGACACTCACAATAGCCTCTACTGAACATGCACAATCAGCTGAAACCTCTGAATACTCCACCCTTGGAGCTCAAAAAATCCTCTGCACACCAAGGAAGGCCATGGCACTCGAAGTAAGAGCAGGCAGCTTTGGAGGGGGTTTTGGTTTTGTTTTAAAGCAACTGTCTTGTTACTCAGATGGTGAGGAGAATTCTGATCTAAACACTGAAGGAAACAAAATTTAAACCCAGAGACATTCAAGGAAATGGTAAAGGGACAAACTCTGACAGAAAACCTCATGAGTGTGAGAATTATGAAAAGAGATGAAGTGACTAGGATAAATGAAGGAAATAATGGGAAAGACTAACAGCTATTTGGCTGGAAAGAACATACAGATTAGGGCTGATATGAGCGACATTGAGGAAAGAAATGTACAGGAGATAAGATATCAAAGCTGTGACTACATACTTGATAGTGGCACTGCAACACTCTCCCTAATTTGTTTGTCTCAGGTCAAATTATGGGTTTTGCCAGCACAGGAGTTTGTGTCCTGCCACTGAGAATTGGAATGGGTAATTCAACAGTACTTAAAAAAAATTAATCCAAAACAATAGCAAAATACTTATATTTTCATATCCATTTCTCAGATGAACACATTCCTCTGTCAAGTTCATTACACACTATCACACCAACACAGCTGTGGAGTCAGAACCCAGGACAGACAGTGCAGAGGTGGGAAGAGATGATGGGAAGAAAAGGTGTTTAAGGCAGCTTAAAATGGTGAAGAAATTAACATAAACGAATTTATGAATCTTGTTGAATGGATTGATGATGTAAATAAACTGATAGATGGATGTAGGTTAAAGGAAGCTGATGTGGAAAGCAGAAAATTATAGACTGATCAGAGAAAGAAAACTCTGCCAGACTGAGCAAGAGTCTGAATGGAAAAGGAAGACCTAAGAGCAAAGATTTAAAAGGAATAAACAGAAAGTACCATTTCAAGTTTGAAGAACCAGCCCAAGGACAAGCACCAAGCCAGCACTTACGGCTACTGAATCTTTCTGAATTCAGAATATGTCTGTTTGCAAGTGCCTCATTTCCTTATCTGCCAGGCAAAGATAATGCTGCCCTTTCAGCTCTTGGATAACATTTAGTGACAAACCACAGAAAAATCCATGAGGAAAACAAACACATTTTAACAGAGTTTGCATAGTGTGAAATAAATCCCGAAGCCTTGGGAAGGACTGATGATAAGACGAGCTAATTAAAAGGTGTTCACTAAGTGCACAGGTGCAATGGTGCTCACTAGCTGAAGCAGAGGAGCTGTGGAAAAAGCTGTACCACTGCATGATCAGAAGCTGGGTCAGCTGCCACACAAAGGGGCATGCATGTCTACAAAGTAAGGTCATACAGGTATTTTTAGTTTTCAAGAGTTTTATCAGCCTTAACAGTATCCTTGGTGCATTTGTCTGTAATCGTCTTAGAAAACATAAGAAACATTTATCACAAGAACATATAAAAGAATATTCTTAGCGACCAAATACATACTACAATGAATGTTGCTATCATTGATATTGACCTAAATAATAAACCAAGATTATAGTGACCCACTACTGAAATTTGGGAATTCAGAAACCATGTTTAAAAGTTGCTGCCTTAAAAGCAAAATTTTTGCCCAGTGTAATGTCTGGATGAGAAGTAATTGCTGCTCCCACGATGGCTCTCTGCATGCTGGGATGGGCTGGGAATACCCAGGGTGAAAGTGTGCAGAGAGGGACTCTTGTTGCTACAGACACTTGAAGCTCATCAGGCAAAAACTCTGTGCAACCCTGCACAATGAAGCCCCTCCATGGCCATCCTTTAACTCGTCCTCCCTGTATTCTGTTCCATCCACAAATTTTTAGATTACTGGGCAAATTCAGCACCAATACATTGTGCCAATCCTGTAACTTACTGCTCTTTGGAAACCCCAGTCTGTGAGACTGAAACATTCCAGCCTTGGTCTTAAATCCACTGCCTTGTAGTGCTCCCCACCTCCATACACCCTGAAGGCCTCCTTTCGTTTTTCTGTAATTAATTTTGTCATCTCCAGGGGGGTGAGGGTGGGGAACCAAAACACTTATAAGGTTACAGGAGGGAACTATATTTGTTTTCTTGCTGTGAACAAATTAAAAGAGGCAAAAAAAATTACTTATCTTGCATGGCACGTACATCAGAAAACTCTCTTCACTAAAGTGTCTGGGAAGAAACTTCACAGTGATAAATTATTGAAAACCCCATCCTAAACAACAGAGGTACTCTATTTTTAGCAGCCAGTGCAAGTTAGTGCTCCCATATCGCTCAAGGGCAGGAGGTGGGCACAGTTTCCTCTCCTGGCTTGACAGCACAAGCTGTAATGTCAGGAATTTAAATGGAAAAAGCTGGAAATGCCTCACACACTGAAAACAGAAAAACTGCTTCTTGTCTGACAATATAGAGAGAAAGAAGTCATGTTAGATTTAATAAATTAACAGTTTAATCAATCCCCAGTACAAGTGTAGGAATGGGATAAACCTCTACTTCCCCACACTAGGAGACAGAGACAACTCTAATCCTTTGTGCTTGCAAAGGGGAGACAATATTCAACCTGTGTACACAAATAATTATTTGTTAATTCTGCTTTCCCAAGGGGCAAGTGTTATTCTGTCTGTGCTCCTTAGGGCTGCGCACAAGAACAGGCAAGCAGAGGAAACAAAAAAATTAATACTCCCATAAGTTCACTAAGATTATCCCTCACTGTCATCAGCCTGTGAATACTCCGCAGTTTTTCTTAGACACGTATGTAAGAACACAGCATTTATGACTGGTTGATAATTAATACTGTGTAAATACATGCAAGTCCTATGGCTTAGATTTAAGTTCATTAACCAGCTACAATTTTGATGCAGTAGTGATCAGAGTCTTAAAAGCAGGTCACTGCTTCATGGTAAGAAGTATTTTAGGAGTTTACAGTCCACTGCTCCAGTTTTCTGACTGCACCTACAAGAACATGATGGACAGAAATCCTTACGCATGCACATATGCAAAAATTCCAGACAGACAGGGCTAATACGTAATTTACAGTAATTCTAATGCAACTGGATATAGAAATTAACCGAAGATATTTGAAGAACCTCATTTCTGTCACATCCTTATACCACACAACGATCACCTTCATGGAATAGCAGCCAGCACTTTCCAATAATCCTACACATTTAACCCTCCCTCTCCCAGTTCTACTTTAAAGTCCTTAATTTTCCCTGCTTCTGTATAAGGAGAGAGCACTCTGTGTGGCACCCTAGCAACCATCATCACAAATAGCTGTGGAAGCATCTAATCTTGAAATGGGAATAATCAAACTCTATTTCCCAGACACATTTTAACATATTTTATGTGGACATATTCAATGCAAGTAATTCATAGTGAAATTACCAGAAGCTGCATACTTTGTGCAAGTGCTCATGTCTGTGCTGGCTTATGAATGTCTTTATTTCATACACATTTTCTCCTTCTCTAATGAATCAGCATTTACATACTTTCAGGCTACTACAAAAAGGCAGATATACTCTGCAATATGCTCCTACAAGTTGGAAATGGTACATTGTTTTCAAGGCTCATTCACAAAGTTTGAGCAGTTAAATCATATAACATCCACAATGGCTTTATAGGCCCCCGGGACTACTTCCCAAGTACTTACTCTTTGCTTAGTAGTTAAGGATGTGCATTTTTCATGGTTCAGTTCCTCATTTTACATAGAGTCTGCATAGCCTGAGGTGTCACATTTCATGGGAATTTCACAAAGCATAAAAAAAAATTACACAGAACCTGAAGATTCATTTTCATAGAGACAGAAAGCAACCCAAAGCCTCCCAGACTCTGTCAGCTTTCAAAACAAGGGAAATCCATAATTTTATGGTGGTGTTATTGCTGAATTCCATGTAGACTATGAGAACCCTATATTCTCCTCACAAGCAGTCCCAACATGAAAGGCCATTTCGTATAACGCAGAGAGCAAGGAACAGCTCAGTTTATTTGTAGATGTGTAAATTACTATAGGGTGGTTAAACTTTTGAACTCGAATTTGCTTCAGTGCCAATTCCCATCCCAGACTGGGAGGACTTGTACTGTATGCTCTGTGTTAGGACAATCTGGCCCTGCTTCCAGATGGATCACACATCAGAATCACATCCAGAGAGAAGGGAGGGAGGAGGAGGACAAAGAAGAAGGCAATGCTTGCTCCAAGAACTAAGGGAATGCCTAAGGTCGTATTCGGTGGGGAAAACTTGGTCTAATGCATGCACAGAATGAGTCTAATAAATATTATTTTAACATATACATATCAGAAATGGAGAAAGGAAACACTGAAAGTGTAGAGAGGAAAGCAAAGATGATATTTTCCCTCTTTTCAAACTACATAGTTTCCAAGGTCAAGCTCTCCCAACTACCCTTGTACAAGTAAACAAATGCATTTAGTCTCAAAGAGATATTTTCAGAAGTGAAAGAGGATTCAGCTTCCGAGACAAGGAGGTTTAGTGTTTCTATTATCAATCAAGGAGATAGTATAATGTGCCCTTTTTTTCTGGTACAACAAAGAGCATTGTAAACTCATTATTTTTAATCTAAAGGCTTCATGAATCAGGATGCATTTTCTCATTCCAGAGCTTTCCAAGAACAGGCACATCTTGAGGTTTCTGCAAGCAGGAAGAGGTACTGAGCCATCAGGTATAGGTCTGATTTTCCTGGGTCTTTACTTTTGATGTGAACTACAACAAATGGTACCTACAAAGCTCACTAATGGAAAGCTGGCAGTGTAGCCCATTTCACAAAGGGAGATGGCATGGCTGCATCAGAGCCATGCCATACCTCAGCTCAGCAGTGCTGCACATTAACAGGTCTTAGGAGCCCAGCTACACTTATTGGCTACTAATTTGCTAAAAGAACTGCGATTTGGTTTGGTGAGTTTTCATCTGGGGTTTTTTTGGTAGCAGTGGTAGGGAACCTAAGTTGTATCTCCATGTGGAGATGCCCCATACTTTGTGGGTGTAACGGGTTCCAGGTGGAGTTGCCATCTGTTGGTATGGTTTCATGGGACTGTGGTCTCACGCCCAGAATAAAATGAAGGACACAAATGTCAAAATCCCTACAGGACAAATGTCCAACTCTGACAGCCTTTCTGAAACACTTGAGAGAAAGATCAAAGAACTGAATTTACAGGGAGACTGTGCCCGCAAGGCCCTCTCAGAAGCAACACTCCAAAGTAACCAAGTTCTAGGCACTCGACTTCTTTTTAAAGCACTGCTGTTACAGCAGCCACTTTGAGATCAACTGAGAAGTTTACAAAATTTTAAAGGACTGCACATAAGAAAACAACTTCAATATTTTGAGATATATACAGCAACTTCACAGTTGCATACGGATACCTGCACAGTGAAGGTTAAGAAAGTTAAGGAAGTTGTCATACTTGGCTTCAGGAAAAGAAAGTAATGCAAAGGTAAGTCTAATCAAGCGCTGTCTGTTCCCATTTACTTGGGGCTAGGATACTTTTCTACAGCTGGAAAGCTTTAAACAGTTCCCCAGTTCACATTGAAACAGGAATAATGCAAAGGTATGCACAATACACACTATTAGCTCCCTTTTCACTACTAAACATACATTACTACCATCTGTTTTACTGCTGTAGTACCAACCAGCAAGACATGTCTCTTTAGGATAAACATAGCCTCTCACAGACTTTATTTCTGGTATTTTGATATGTACACAAACCCTGCTTCACATACATTTACTGCAAATGACTCGCATACATTTACTGCAGAAGAACGTGCTTCTCCATGCTAAATGCTTTGTAATACCTAACCTTCTAACACAGAAGGCCAAAGCCAAATAATTTATCAGGTTGAGGGAGGAAAGTTCAAGAGCAGTGGAAACATTTGTGTCCTTGTAAATAACGAGGGGTCTTTTTGATAAAAACAGCTAGCCAATTCCTGGAAATGGATCATCTCCCCGGCACAGAGAGCACACTTACAGACCCCAAGCATTCCTAGTAGCAGTTGGCTCGATGCAGAAATGCCACAGGCTTGCTGATAACTTCATGTCTGCCTTTCAGAACAAGAGGGTTATCAGCAGCAGCTTCCACTGCCTGCTTGCAAAACCTCACCCTCACCTTCGACTTCCTCTAGGTCCTTGACATCTTTGGGCACACAGAGTGTCCTGGTGACAGACAGCAACCAGATGGTCGTTTACCACCCAGCACTGAGCCGTTACAGGAATTTAATCTGATTTCCCAGAATATGCACCACAGGCCTTAGTTCTAAACTTGGCGTGCAGGTGGGATTGCATGCCTCTGGCTTTATAAATAGGCACAACCATCGGTGGCTTTGGCACATGTCTGTGATTGAGCTGTTTGCCTGTTAGTCTAGAAAATCTGACTCCCTGCCTGGCCATTCATCTGTGGTTCTGACTGACTCTGGTGGCTCCTGCACATGTTCAACCACTCTGTCAAACAGCTTGGCGCCTCCTAATTCCAACAGCAAAATTGCTTTCTGCTTCACAACTACTAGCTCTTACAGAAACTTCTTTCCACTTTTTATTATTGTCAGCTACACTGTAGTGATTAATTAAAAGCACAGGCAAAATACAGACTTAGAATTACCTCGCTGCAGTAGGAAGCGGAGGTTACTAAAATAATAACTACCCAGACATCCAGATCCTTTCTCTCCATCCATCCCTGTGCAAAGGTTGGCTCCCCTTTACCAGCTAGAATGATGAGGAATCAAAAGGTTCCCCTGTTGGAAAGTTTCATGCTCCTCAATTCTCATTGCTCTACTTTGGTAAGTTACTGCTTCTCTTCAGAACTTCTCCACAACTTGCAGTTCACAACTGTGCAAACTGCAGCTATCAGACCTGAAGAGAATTGCTTTAATGGATCCTTTATAATGTAAACATGTAGCAAAGATCAGAACGTGCCTTGGAATTATTTTTCACACATGATTTTAGTGTTTTAAGATACTTAGTTCTTTCTTATTTATATTTTAAGACTCACATATGACTTTTGTGGTAAAAATCCCTCATAAAATTACTTAGAAGTCCTGAAAGACCTTGCAAAACCAGAAGAAAAAATAAGAACACTATTATATACTCAGTCTATCTGCATGAAGATAAAAGCATGCCTGTACAAATGCAATCCCAAAACAAACTACATTTACTATTTATAAGGAAAAAAATGCAGTGCATAATAATAAAGCTGCTGTTCTTTCAGACTGATGATGTTGTTGACTTTGTGTATGAACCTATCAACCTTTCATCCTGGTATGTCATTGTCCCCAGGGTATGTCAGATCCATTACCCAGAACCATTAACTTCACCCTCTGTGCTGGCACCAATATGTGTAGAAACACTCAGGACTTTATCACTTTATCAGAAGTGAAGTGGGCCTGTGTCAGAAAACCCCATGACTGGTTCTACTGCAATCTAGTCTTCTGCCCTGATTATTGAATTAAGTATAAGTTATTGAAGTTTGGGCTATACTGTCCCTGGAGGTATTTAAAATATGTGTAGACATGGTGCTTAGGGCCATGGTTTAGTGGTGGATTTGGCAGTGTTAGGTGAATGGTTGAACTCAATTATCTTAAGGGTCTTTTCCAACGTAAACGGTTCTATGATTCTACTTATCTATAATTTTAGATTATAATAATGGTTTTGGGTTTTACGGCAGAGGGGTTAACTTAAAGCACAAATACTACCTCAAATCATAACTCTTAGGCTCCTTTCAGCACTTCTTTTTCTTATTTCTTTTTTAAAAAAATCCCAACACTAAAAATTCAAAACCGCCAAACAAAATTGAAACCATCTCTCATCCAGACTTGAAACTCAAATTCTTATTCGCCATATAAGCACACAGCTCTCACTGAATCAGAGAGCTGCATCCAAAAGCTGAATTTGATTCAAACATGGTCTAGTACGAGCACAAACTACTTTTTCCTCAGCCTTAGTTCCTTACAATTTTGTGCTGCTGCAAGGTCAAGGCCTTTGCCTGCTTGGACTGGACACCTGGTTTGTGCTTTCACACCACAAGAACAATCTCTAGCTTTCATCTAATTATGGACAGCTCTAAATAATGATCTGAATGCATAAGCAGGCAAATAGGGATCCAAGTACACAATTACACTCTTCAGACGAGGCTAGATGACCTTTTGACAACCTCCTCATTGGATCTGAGGGACTGACAAGCACAGGATCCCATGAGGAAACTTCTCACATCACAGTGTCAGCAAAGTCATCCCTGAACCCTCATAGCTTAAAATAACGAAGCCTTGGTCTATATAAGCTGCTTTTCTTTCTTACCTTTCCAACAGTACTGGTTAAATTATCAGAAAACATGAAGACTCCCATATTTCTAGCAATTGTTTAATTAGTGTGTGCTCAGCCATGACATTTCATGTGCTGCTTTCTCATTCTGTGCAAGGAATAGATGACCTCAAATTTACATCTAGAGAATCTTCAAAATTATATCTAAAAAATCTTGAAAATTACAGTAAGATTTATATTAATCCTCATCAGTTGTGGAAATTTTCATCTACTTTTAACCCATTTCCACTTATTTTTGAATATTCAGGTAACATCCACCATACAGCAATCTTGTAACTGGCACAGAAACTTTTAACTTCAGTGCTATCAGTGAAGTTCATCACGTTTACGGATCTTTGCCACCAAAAGGGAAGAAAAGGAAAGGGAGGAGGAAATAGCAAAAGGAAAGCAAGCC
>NW_008654323.1:67400-93984 GCF_000695815.1 Acanthisitta chloris | reverse complement strand
GGGGGAAAATCCTTCAAAACACAGTTTCTGTAGATAACTTTATTTTCCCTCCTAGGTACAAAGCTAAGTCTTGATGCATGCAGGCAAACAAATTCACGTGAAGCCCCACCTGGAAGCAGTGGAGGTAATACCATGCCTAAGACTGGCACTTCCTGTCTCAAGCCGTGTAAGCTGGGTTAGGATTGCAAGAGGAAAACAGTGAATTACACCAAAGGTGCTGGAAAAATGCAGCCAGAATAGGAAACTAAGGGGAAATCCCATCCATTTATGATTTAGGTTAAATGCAGCCCAAATAAGGAGAACATATTCCACTTCAAAAGGCTCTGCAGAACAAGGGCACCAGAGCAGCAAGGCACAAAAACTCTAGACAAAGACAACCTTTTTCATCTCAAACCTCCACTACTTAACACTGAGTTCTAAGCTTATGGGATCACCTCAGTGGTAACTGTGATGCACCTTGAGTAAAATTTATTCATCAATTCACTGGTACTCCAGATTTAGTAAAATGCTGCACTGCAGTAAAACACAACTGTCACACACAAAAAAAATCCAACCAATCACTATGGTCTTCCAAAAATAATATACCAGAAACACTCTTACATGAATTATTTACTGTTTCTTTTCAGCACCTTCCTCAACGTATTTGGATAAGATTGTCTGGCTATAATGTACTTCCAAACCTATCTTTATCTCATTGCACACACAGACCTATTCTGAAACTACATGCTGTCTCCTGGAACTGCAAACCAGCTGACATAATCTTGGAGTTGTAGCAAGCTTTGGACTTCCTAAAAGACAATCAAGACCAATTTAGTTTTTGACCTAAAACCAACATCACAAGAAAAGTCATATTATTATAAAAGATGCTAGAATACACTACCCAGAGAGAAACTTCACCTTCACACAGCAGCAAAACAGTGAAAAAAAAGACCTGATTTCAGAAGGTACCAATCCCTAAAAGCATTTCCCTAATATGTTTTTATCTTAGTATCATAGTTCTACATGGTCATTTTTGTTTTGTTTGTTTGATTTTATATTTATTTTGAACAAGTTATACTCACTTTTTAATAACAATTCAACAAGTTGGGTTTGTGTTTTCATTAGTAGGATGGCATGGACATTGGCACTAAGGCTCTGTTTCATCATTCATTGAATTCAGTGAAAAATTTCTAGCTTTAGATCATGGACACCAAGCTCTTGAGAGCTACAAGAAAGCAACCTTTGTACCTCCCTGAATTCTGGATGCATTAGGGAAAGGGAAAAGGAAAGGGGAAGGGGGAGGGGGAGGGGAAGGGGGAAGGAAAGAGGAAGGAGAAGGGGAGGGAAGGGAAATGGGTTTTCATTCTTCATAATCTATACCCAGATGATGTCAAATGACATCTCACTAAGATGAAAGTTCATGCAATACTGTGGTGCTACTGCACAGTTGTAACTGATCTCTATGATATCAGCAGATCACTCTGTCACCTGTGAGGCTCAGTGCCCTGGATCTTATCTAACACTGGAGCAGAAGAGATGCAGGGTTGTCCAATGTATGGATTATGAGGCCACACAGAGTCTATACCCCAAACACCTATCAGGCTTCCTTGTTTTGAGTTTTCACTATTTGGCTGCAAAACACAACTGAAGGGCAAAGACATCATCCAGACACCCTAGGTCAATCCCAAGCAGATAGAGCAGTAAACCCCTAGACTGAAGGCCAGACTGCCCTACACAGCATGAAGACACACTTACTATTTGAATCCTTGCTTTCTATAGCTTAGAATTTCTGCTTCTTACAAGATCCTTCTACTTATTGTCTTTGTTTTGCTCCACAATTTGCAGCTTGAGTTTTAGCAGCTAAATACATCAAAGTGCATTTTTAAATACAGCTATGTGCATCAGCCTAAGAAAATTCAAACAAGCAATCCACACAACTTTGCATTTGTTAGTGTTCTTTATTTACTATGAGATTACCCAGCAGCAAAGATCTGTTGGTGTGGCTGTTCTCCCCTCAAAATACTGAAGGAACTCTCCAAATTTGCAGGCTGGGTTTCCTGGATAGATGAAAACTGTACACATCCATTTGGGTCAGAATAGAGTAAATCAGCTTTCTAATCCAGTAGCACACCTTTTCCACATCACTCTCCAAACCTACCTTTGCCAGTTATCTTTTAAGAGCAAAGAACAGAAGGTAAACCTCTGGTTGCCTGTTTCGCTCCAAAATATCAGATAGCTAAAAATTGTTTCCAGCCAACATCCCCCTTAAAGTATGACTTTCTTACTGTTTATGCCACACATACTGCATGATATCCATAGACACTGATGACACTGCATTCAAAAGGGATACAAAAATACCTCTCCCAAGAGGGTGACAGCACAGGCTGGGTACAGCCCCTCTGTGTTTCCCTGGTACTTTAGAATTGTATAAGCAGCATGGAGAAAACCCTTGCACTTGAGAGGTCAACAGCCACCCATCACTGCATGAACAGGAGAGAAGCATGGGTCACAAAATGGTTCTGTTGCTGCATACAACCTGCTCACAGCAGCTCCTTTGTAACACATGATCACATTCCAATAGTTATTTTGCTCTGTGTCTCTGACACAATTATCCAGTGAAAACTTTAGAATGCCTTTTCTTTCTTAGAATTACAGACTTGCAGGATAATCTTCAAGAAAAAGTAACAATGAGGAGACTATCAATATGTGAATATTCCAATTCATTCTGCTCAGCAGTGAGTACTAATCTTCCCTTAATTTTCTTGCATAACATGCAAGAATCAGGACCAAACTGAGTAACATGTTCAAGGACACTTTACACAACAAGTTGCTGCAGACCTGTGAGAGCTTCCAAGCAATAAAACCAACTTTTGGATGCATATCCTTTACCTCTCAGGATGTAGTTCTGATAATTCTGGTCAGCTTCTGCTCCCACTTTGATTAAGCAAGTCAGACCTTCCGCGACAACAAACTCATGAACCAAGTCCTTGTCATCCTATCACGGAAGAAAGGAAAATCTGCATTAGAATCTTGAAATACAAAGAAACAGGATATATCACAACATAAACCCAAATGCATGCCTGACTTTATGTTTCACATGATGTAACCAACTTGATAGGAAAGTTGCTATAGGGAAGACCAAAAGCAGAATGCTTTTTTAAAACCAGAATGAAACACATCAGTACAAAGCAAGACAAACCAAGCTTTTACCTTTCAGTCAACCACAGAAAATTAAAATCTGTAAAAGATGACCTTTGATTTTTTCTTTGAAGGCTTGCAGACATTCTCCACATTACTATAATCTCATCAGATCACATAAACAAACAACCTTAAAGCCCTCAGGTGTCAGGATCAACAAGAGAACACCACCTCTATGCCTTAGCACAGTATAAGTATTTTAAATGCATACAGCAAAACTTTTAAAATGGTTTTATTGCAATGTAATATGTCAATTATCTTAACGCAATATTAATTCATTATATTTAGAATGGGAAAATATAGTGTTGAAGATAAGAACACTAGTAGATAATATTCCCACATGGGCATGGAATACACAGCAAATAGAAGAGAAAATTTCATGGGAGTTTATACATGCTATAATGCAATGGGGTATGGTGTACAGGTGTGTGTAACTCCAGGGAGAGGAGGAGTTTCCTGAGCCCCACATATGTAACTACTATGCCAAGGGACTGTAGAGAACCATATCTAAAGTTTGTCTTCTCCTCTTGCAGAAGGCTCATGTAGACAAAGAGGAAGCTACTGGATTAAACAGCACTTAGTGAATTAGCTATGCAAATTAAGACACAAAACCAATTTGAGATATCAGTGGAAGACGACAATGACAACTACTCTGCAGACAATGACAGACGCTGAGTCCCTTCTTTTAAGTGTTCTTAATTTATGTTTTCATATACAACAGTGTAACAGATACAAATTTCAGCTTTCCAATAATGCAGCCCTGAGAAGCCAAGATCCATACAGTAGATTTGTTGAAAGTGACTTCTGAATTCACTGCAAACACTTAGAAAATTGCCAAGGGAAATAAAAGAATCAAGCACCTTTCAGTGTGACAATTCACTGACTTCAAATTCCTTTCAGCCTGACAATTTATTTCTTAGGAATTTCCTTCCTTCACCAGAGATAATTTATGCAATTCCTAAAGGCTGGCCAAATGGGCTATTTAAAACTGCAATGCAATCTCGCATTTTATGAGAAATTTAGAAATTATGAGGAAAAAAATCTGCTTCATGTTTCAGTAGGTCAAATTTGTTGAAATAATTTTTAAAATATTATACAGTCATGTATAGGTACACAAACTTATCTCATGATAAAGGTGATCTATCCTTTAAAAAGTATATAAAGAGGAAGCATACAATCAGCCCCATATTTTGGCAAAAGCGTATCGCAAAACCCCAAAATACATGAGATAAAATTAACCTCTGTTCACACAAGCTAATTTTTTTTCCTAAGTCTCAGTGTGTCATTTTTTGAGAGTCTGGATTTTTTCAGCAGTTAGATAATAGCCTTGACAGTGTTTTCTAAAGAGCTAAAAAGTTTACAAACTCCTATGTCAGACCAGGGCACAAGGACACAATTTTATGAAGATGATGATTTTCCTCTATGAATTTGCAACATTCAAAAGACAGTGAGATTACTAGAGGGCTAGCAGAAGGGTACATGGCCAAACTACCTGTTAATACAGACCACTAAATACACTCTGATTTTCTCTGTTGCACATAATGGTGTTTTAAAAGCGCAGGCACAGATCCTCCCCCACTGCAGCCCAATAGAGAATTGCCTTTGCCATTCCAGAAGAGAACAGAAGAATTAAGATGTTTGTTTATACTGAGCAGCTCAGGACAGTTTTGCAGAATGGAAGCTTTGGTTGGCACTGAGGCTGATGTATGTTTGGCCAAGCCACCAACCTAGGGAGCTTGTCTCCCACGTATGGGACAGGGGCCCAGGAAGGGGCATGGTCAGGCAGGGCACGTGGACTTCTGACTGCACCAACCTGTGCAGTGGCCTCCAGCAAAGCCCTTCCTAAATGCTACCAGTCAGAGGACTGACTCTTAATTCTGAAGCAATTTATCTCAATTAATGTAGTGAGTGATGCCAAAATTCACATGGTAAACTTCCAAAACAACATTTTAGAAACAACTGGAGTCCTGGCCAAAAAAGAAAAAGACCCAAGATAAAACTGATGATCCAAATCACACTGGATGGCAAGCAACATTCCAGCTCACTTTTGTATGATGGAGAGGCACCTCCAGCAGAACCATACTCAGGGAACCCAGAGGAGTCTCCTCTCTGGCCGCCTCTTTGTTATATGGTGTTTTTTACTCAAAGATAACTGAATAATTTCTTGTTCTTCAAGATTTTTGAACCTTGCTTCTCCTAAAACTCAAGAGAGGAAACATATCCCCGGAATCTGTCAGCTAAACTTAATGTAAAGTATATTAAGGGTTCAGGTAAATTAAAGGTAAATTAAGGCTACACATCATGGTAATTTAGAAGGACTTCGCATGCCAAGAAAGTTAGTCTGTATGTCAAGATCAATGATTAGAAATTCCCTGCTACTAAAGCAAGAAGATGCCAAGTTTCCCCTACACAGAGTGGGCAGTGGTGGGAGCAAGGGCAAGGAACATTAACTAGTAGAATAGTGCAGAATCAAGAAAGTTGTGGGGAAAACATCCTCCAGAAAAGATTTTCTGCAAATTAGATAACAAACAGATGCACAGTTAGACAACACTGTTGTCTAATTTATGAGAAATAATAGATATATAAGAATTCAAATTCCTGAGCGAAATAACAATTATTTTTCCAGATGGTAATGTTGTCCTAGCTCAAAAACATTTCCTCACTCTTTAAATACCTTTTGTTAATACTTGAGCAGACATTTTGATTTTGCATCAAGTGTGTTTCCATCCTCCTTAAATTGAGGAAAAAAACCCTATTCTGGATTGACATACAGTGAAATAAAGAAGAGTGGAAAACCAGGAAAAAGGAGGGATAACTGTGGTCTCTGGATTCTCACATTTAGTAATAGACCTAACATGCTGTCTGGGAAAAAAAAAATGAAGTTTTGATGATAATAAACCCAAAATGCCCATATACTAGAGAAGTTAACAGTAGTTCAGCTTCAGAGGCCTTCAGGTTGAACACAAAAAAACAATAGAATTTTTTTAACGGCATTTAGCCATTAAGGCCTGTTGACATTCAGTTAAATATAAAAACTGAAATACCCATTTAAAATTTAATAACCTTAAACAGTCAATGCATATTAGTGCATCACCTTGGGAAAAATTAGAAATCAGCATTTGATGTCAAAATAACTCAAGCTAAAAATATGGGTTAATTAATTAATTAATTTCAACAAGGACTTTTCCAAAGAAATTGTGTGATCTGTCTCCTGGAAATTTTTTAAAGCAATGAAGTCATGGAGACACCTTGACTGAAAGGAGACAGATTGCAGGGGAACAGCAGAGGAAATGAAGGGGATGAGGAACTCTAACCAGATTGCTTTTGGAAAGCATTGAATAAACAAATCAAATCTGAATTAAAAAAAGGCTTTCAAGGTACTTCTTTCCCAAATAAAAGGGAAAAAGAAGGTATAATGAAGCAGAGTACAAACACATCATGCTCTAGACATAAATCTGAACTCAGTACATTATCTATCCCATCATGTATATACGATGAGAGGAAAGAAGCAAACATCTGGAATGTGCAGCCAGAGATGAAAGGCATCCAAGTCTATACGTTCTACATTGAAAGGCGAATGTTTACACCAATTTTGGTCTAGGATAATCTTTTCAGACCCATTAACTCACTGACTTGCCAAGCTAGGTGACCTCAAGAGTAAAGGCTACTCTCTTGCAGTGGTAAAAGGTTCAGGTTTCCAGGAAGAGAGCATTCATTGTACAGAATATATGGCATGTGTGTGACAATGATACGTACAAGTATCCACCACATGTGTGTGATAACAGCTAGAGGGAGGCAGGGAAATGTTGTCAATTGCTATGGAATTGGACTCCTCTGCTAATATTGCAAAGATTTATGACCCCTTAATCAGCAGGCATTAAGGCACTGATGAGAAAAGCAGCAAAACACAGGCAAAGCTCTCTAAGCTTCCTGCTAATCTCCTGCAACCATAAAGATTGTGCAGTGACACAAAGGCTACTTAAAGTCTTTTTATGAAAAGATACCGTTGGCCTCATCAGAAAACTATATTTTACACGTTTAATTCACAGACTTGGAATAGATCATGTCTCTTCCTTTCTTTAGGCATTTTAGAGGAAGAAAAAACAAGATAGTGCATGTCTGTGCAATAGATGTCTTTTTTTTGTCCAATGTATCATGAGAAGACATTAAATATACTCAAATTGGGAAGTTTAAAACTTGCTTATGTGGCTGACAAAATGCACAAATCATACTTTCACCTCCATAACTCAGCCTAGCTACTAAAAAGACCACACAAACCCTGTGATGAGTCTGTACAGTGTGCTCATGTGTAACTAGCAGAAGTAGTGTAGAGAGGATTGTCCTCTTTTCCACCTGTTCTCCTGTCTCTGTACCATTTGATATATTCTCTAATGCAGTTTCGCAGGGTCCTACCTGAAGATGGAGACTGAAGACTTTCTATCCAAGGAAAGGCATTTTGCAAGAATGCATCTTACTTGATGTGCAGCTTCCACGTGCAAAGATAAATTATTTATATACTGTTAAAGATAAATCTTTATGAATCCTGCTCTTTCTGTGGGTCAAATGTTTGAAAGGTTTTACCCAAAGCATAATTATTTTTAAGCCACAAGAAAGTTGCTTCATTCCCTAATAAAAATCAAGGTTTTGGAGCAGTTTCTCGAGGGGAACTTTTATTTTAAAAAAAAAAATCTAACAAGTACTGTTGAAAACTCCATTCCAAGTATTTGGGGAACTGCATTAGTAACTGAATATTCACATTTGGATATGCACATACATATTTCTCTCTTACGTGGCTAACAGCTGTGCAGAGTACTGTCTTTCCAAGGAAATACAACAACTTGCCTGTCTGTAAGATTTCCACCATGAAGAATCTCATTTTTATGCTTTGTTTCTGTTTACAAAGTTTCTGCTTCTGTTACAAAGTTAAACATTGCACATTTTATAATGTCAATTTCTTTAAATAAAGAACCATAGGGCTCCTCAGCCTGTGCTCTCCACATGGCACATTACTGAGTGAACCAGCAATCACATTCTGCACCAACCAAACCAACCAAAATGCAAAACTTGCTATAATCCAGACTGGAAGTGAGAGCAGCACAGGCAGACAGGGTACCAGGATCATTGCTATGAGAATATCCATGCTGAGCTTTGCCTACGGGTTTACAAGAGAGGATTGCATTCACACTGGGCTCCAGCAGTCAATCCACTTCACCCTCTGCCCGAGGAAGAGCTTCCCTCTCTGCTCTGTCACTCTACAGCATCCCTATTAAGCGAGATATAAACTCTGATCCTCAGGCCAGCTCTGGTTTTGCCTGTAGACCAAAAATGTTAACCTCACAAAGGTATACAGCATTCACATTTTAACACTGTGATATTTCACCTAGGAAGACGACAAGAGGACTATTGCTAATTCACTGTGTACCATGCATATGAGCAGAAATGTATACCCTACCAGACTCAAAGAGGAGGAGCATCCTCCTCTGCTGCCTGAAACCTGGGACAAAATGCTGGCAGTGTACCAATATGGAGTCCTACAAGCAGAAAGGGCATGGCCCATTCATGCACTGCATGCCTCCTAAAGCAAGAATTCCTACTTTTAAAGAGGGAGGGCTAGGGAAATTTTCCTTGTTCACCTATGAAATAATATGCTGGCAAAGTGTGCTATCCCCACGCCACATTAATACGTCAGAACAAGGTTTCCTTGGAAACCCCTCTTCCTCAGATTCCCTTGCCAGGAGAACACACTGCTCAGCAAGGAAGCAGAACTGAAACAAAAACCCCAGATGATTATGCTCAATGTGAAAAAATAAAATAACAAGGAAAAATACATGGATTACTACAATGCCAGTGCGCTTGCAGACATTCCTACCAAAAACATACATAGTGGCTACACTCTTTAGAAGTTAAAGCACATTTTTTTCACCTCCCCCTTTTTTTTAAATCTCCTGCAAAGTCAAGATAGGATCACAAAGTTCAGCTGGTTTTAGGAGGATTAAGGTTTACAGATTAAGCTTCATTCATTTGGGGATGTAAATTAGTGGCAGAGGGACAGCAGCTGACTGGTGAGGAAAGGGAGGAAGGAGGAGGTAGGTCAAAGAGCAAACCCTGTGCAACTGCAGGCTTTCTCTGGCATAAATCTCAAATGACAATACATCTGGCTCTCCACCACTAGAGAGTAAAAGAAAGGACTATAGACCAATATACTTGAAAAACTTTTATCTGTTACTAAGAGAATAAAGGCAGAATGATAAAATCTAGGTTTCTGTTAGCAATAGCATCAATGATGGGTAAGTCCTTATTCCACCCTTCCTATACTTAGTAGTGCAAGGAGAACAGAAATTTACTGACCTTCTTCCCTAAGCATTCCCCTAGCTCTGGCAGACCCCCACATACACAAAAAACCCACCAAAATATAACCCCATGCTTTGCTCCTAATCTGGCTGCCCTGGGAAGCAGTAGCAATGTCACAGCACAGGCCTGTGACCAGAATGCACTTCCACTATCTGAGAGCCTTCAGGTTGCCCATAAAATTTCAAATGCTTATATGATACACTGCCCCAGTAGCAATGGAAAAATTAATAGGCAATTCCTCTCAGATGACCTTTCAGCAGCCTAGCTCCGTGACCCGAGTCTACATTAGAATTATACCACAATTAATGAAGTCTCTGCAATAATATTTTTAACTATTGCTACCTGCCTTCATTATGCATCATATCTGCTAAAGTTACCAGCAAAATAATTATTCCCAGTGACAAGACTACAGTGATGTAGTAATAAAAGTTATGCCGTGCTCTATTAGAAACAGAAATCCCAGACCATTTCTGGAGTCCAGCTTTTTTACTGGCTAAGCGACAGGTTGCATTTTACAGATCAAGATTGGCTTGCAATGTTTGCAGTTAGGAAAGCTCATTCTGGCTTGAAAATTGAGTAAACATAGTCAGGAAGTGATTGAAGGAGCACGGATTGCCAAGATATAATTTATAGTTACTTTCCCACACTTTAAACTATGGTTCTGCTCTCTGGACTCCAAAATTATTGATATAATTAAAATACTAGATTGCCAATCCAGAAGTGCCTGATATTATCTAACTCAATTGTCACTGTTTATTTCAGTCCATTTTAAAGGCTAAATAATCCATTGCAAGCAAATCTGGAAAGAAATCATTCCAAAAACATACACACACGCACATATGTATACACGTACATACATAAAGTTAAGTCCTATGAGTACCTCAGGATTAGATCGCCATTTCAACCTCAATAATTTACACAGCTATAAAACAATTCTATGTATGGACCAGATGAGCCAGTGGTTAAGCAGACAGGTCTTGTACTAAACATGAAATCTCAGTTCTACTTTGCAACAGCACACTACTTTGAAGAGATGAACAAACACAGATCTCAGAGTCTTCTGCCATCATAAAGATAATTTTCTCTAAGAAAAGCATTTTCACTCCCTGCTACTTGGCAACTCAGAAGCAGATAGCTGCTAGGCTAGTTCAGTTGCTGTCTTCCTTACAACAGGTTCCCACTAGCATACCTAGTAGAACAACTCCTTGAGAACAAAGTTGCCCTGGACTGGGATGTCCCAAAACTGCAGTCAGCTGCTAGAGATAACTGAGGCAGAAGCGTTTTAGTGTTGAAGGACTTGTGAGGATCAAGCAGCCAGTCTGTCTCTCAATGGAAGCTTCTTCCCCTTGCTAAACCTGTTGATTGCAAATTCTCTTCACCTGCTTTACTGCCCGCATCAGCTGTGCTAAGCTTCCATTCCTCTTTCCTCCAAACTTTGCCCTACACTCCTCCATGTGGACTCCATTACTCATTTTCTTCTTTCTCTCAGCCTTTACACCTTCCCAACTTTTTTCACATATGTCTGTGTAGAAGCATGGCCATCACATGACACAAAGGCATCAGTATTTTTTCGTTTCCTATTCTTACCTCTACTTACACGGGGCAACATTTTACAAAAGCATGAATGGAAATGACCATCCCCCTTTACTTTCAGTGAGGCAATATATTTAAGCAACCAGCAATATTAGGTTTGGTTTCTAGTGATGACAACAATGAAAACTCACCCCAAAAATCAATTCTGTATATTTATTTTTCTAGTTTTTTTAATAATAAAAAGGAATCTTGTCTAGTGTCTAACTTCTTAAAATCGCTGCTCTTTTCTATTGGGGATCCACAAAACCAGACAAAATTAAAACTTGAAAACTTTCAGCTCATATTTCTATTATTGTATCATTTACTGTCACCCACCTCCCATTAATTCCTTACTTTTCATTCTTAGTGTGACATATCTCATTTGTACATGAATGAAGAATTAGTTGTTTAAGATTTTGGGTCTCCCTTCATAAAGAGTTTCCTTCCCTTTGGATATATACAACAAATTCTTAGAATACCAAGGAGCAAAATCAGCCTACAGTCTTTCATGTTCAAACTTTTCTGATAGATAATTGGTCTGTAAAACACATATATTGACATTTAACATGTAGGACAGGAAAACAAAATTTGCACCGCTAAGACGAAGCCAAAGATACCTTCAGTGGATGTAAATGACACCCTCAAAGAATCACTGCTTTCTTAAGTCAGTTAAAGACAAAATTTAGAGAGGGAAGGGTGCTTAGCCAGCACAGCAAAGTTGTTCTCATGTTGCACTTACACTCCTGCTTTAAGTCTGCTTTCTTAAATTAGCAAGACTGAATTATTGTGATCCTGCCTGATCCTCAACACCAATTTCTCTCAGAAAAGTTCTGTTTCCTCTTTACTCTGAACATGATGCTTTGCTTCTTCTGTGACTTTGGCCATTAAGGGCAATACTTTCATATAGCTTGCCTGATTCCTGTATCTGCAGGTACAAAACCATCTTAGTGTGACTCTGTAATGTTTACTTCTAGTGCTTCCACCTCGCTTAACCTCGTAGCTGGACGATGCCACATTGACCTGAGAAAATGCTGGGCTGCTTCTTTGGGCTGTACAAGAGCAATAAACTGATGCATTCCATCTTTCAGGAGAGGGAACTGAACTGAACTACAATTCTTAGCTCACTGAGAGAAAGGACATGGAAAAGAAATTGTACACCCTTTTCAGCAAGTTGAACAATTTGTAAGCACCTTTCTGCTTTCAGTATTTTATTTAATTCATTTAATGAAGGTGCAGATAATTACAGGATCTTTTTTTCCCCTGTGAGTTCAAAAAGCAAGCAAGTAAAAATAATTCACACCTCGATATCAGATTAATCTATCCAATTATTAGCCATAAAAGCTTTGGTTGCCTGCCTCTACAATAAAAAAGCATTAGCAGAAAATGAAGAAAAAAGTCCTGCTGTCCCTGCCTCTTTACCGCAGTCCATCTACCTGTATGCACTCAACCACCAGGTAAAAATAAAACTGAAACTAAAGACATTTTATGCCACTGACTTGATGGGGACAGAATTTCATCTTTTCATAGGATCAGCTGGGTTGGAAGAGGCCTCCAACATCACCGAGTCCAACCCTATCGTTGTTATTAGACCATGGCACTAAGTGCCACATCCAGCCTCATCTTGAAAACCTCCAGGGATGGTGAATCCACCACCTCCCTGGGCAGCACATTCCAATGTCTGATTACTCTCTCTGTAAAAAAATCTCATCCTAATATCCAACCTAAATCTCCCCTGGCAGTGCTTGAGTCTGTGCCCTCTTGTCCTACTGCTGGTTGCCTGGGAGAAGAGACCAACCCCCACCTGACTCCAACCTCCTTTCAGGTAGTTGTAGAGGGTGATAAGGTCTCCCCTGAGCCTCCTCTTCTCCAGGCTAAACACCCCCAGCTCCCTCAGCCTCTCCTTATAGCACTTGTGCTCAAGTCCCTTCACCAGCCTCATTGCTCTTCTCTGGACCTGCTCCCTTTCGCACCTTTAGTAGACAGCAAATATATTAACACACTGGTTTTTCCTCCCATTTGATAGCAGAACTAAAAATTACTGGAAAAGTCACCTAGAGCACACCCTATCAGGGATATTCTTCTGACAGATAAGCAACAGAACAAACACTGTTCAGACATTTTATTACATACCTGAGGAAGCTGAAGTAGATAGGGGCTCCATACTAAACAATGTTTTCTGTTTCAATTCAAAGATTCACACTGATGAGAGAATGAATAATGATGGCTTCCCAAGTTTTTAGTCTATCTTTGTGGTGGAAGTTGTTCACATTTTACAGTCTCATTAAGAACTGTTTAGATCTCAGCCTGTAACATTGTCTAGACATGAAGAAGGCACTCTATTTGCCAATGAAACTGAGAAACTGACTTTGACATTTAATGTGTCATATCTATTTTATTTATAATCTTGAAACAATAATCTCCTTTGTAAAATAGGATTAAGCAGATCTGTAAACTGCTATACAGAACTCTGGTGAATTGAATTTGGGAAGGAAATGAAGATTTCTGTCTTTTTCATGACTTAATCAAGAACTCTTCCAAGAGGGCTCTTACAGGGGAGAGGTGGCAGGCAGCCTGCCTCACAAGTGATGACAGCAGCCCCTAAATCAAGTGTCACACAGCTTCAAACCCTAAGGAGTCATCAGTCATGCTTGCAGGAGGGTAAGGAGCAGCCTCCTTCCTTGAGATCAATGAGGCAAACACAGAATACTCCTTCTGCACTCCTAAGGATGATTGATGACTCCTTAGCAGTTGAAGTGTGTGACATTTGATTTCACTCACTGATAAGATTGTGTCTATACAAACACCTTCTAGTTAATGTTTCCAGGGCCCCTACATAGCTGTTCTTTGTGACGTTTTGCACAAAGCCCAATTGTTCAATGATTAATGAATTTCTCAATAATAGAAGAAAATTCTGTAAGAAAATTTTGTAACTATGTTCCTTGATACGCTGATCACAACGCAAAACAGGAATCCAAGCTCCTCAAGAAAACCAGTGGGAGATCTCCCGCACTTGTCAAATGACACTTCATGGAGAAAACAGTCCTAAACCAGAACTGAGTTTTTTCTCAGGACTTTGAAATATACGCTTTACGTCTGCTTTCCAGAAAACCTAATGAACTGATTGATCAAAAATATTTTCCAAAATTTTAAGAAGCAGATTTACACTACTGTAGATTTCAACAGACTTGAAACATGCTTTATAGCTTTCTTATTTTTCTTACAACACCATATTTTTATCCAGTTATTTCATATTTTGAAATGATTCAATCAACATGACTTAAACTCTGCTTTGTAAGTACAAGGTACACTTGTTCATAGGTTCTTAACCACACCTGCTTTATATTACATCCAGTTGTATCAGAGGCCCAGTTAAATAAACTTTTTAATATCATGTAAATCACACAGCACTATTTACATTTATTATTCTGCTTGTACTCAGGTATTTTGTTTTTAAGATTGATATTGAATTAAATGTTTTAAGCATTGCAGTTTTAACTCTCTTAAAATATCACAATCAGGACATGAAGAATGTTTGTCAAGCCTAATTTTATAAATGCCATGTTCAGCTGGATTCTGCCCAATGCCTTTGGGAGTTTTAGCACCTTCCACAAAAATCATGAATCTCTGATAAATACAGGAACCAGGCAACTTAGAAGTCTGTCAGAAAATATATTCAAAGGGAGATAAACTGTACTGGTTGTCAATCATGTCTTACTCTGTAAGTTTGTCAAAAAGCATACTTGTAACCAGAGGAAGAATATAGTAGTACAGTCCTGCAAAAGATGATGACAGTGATTCTCTCACTGCTTCAGAATGAATGACAGGAACAGAATGGCATCAGTGTCAAAGAAAAATGCTCCACATGACCTTAATCATTTTGCCAAAACCAGCCCACCAGAAGAAATCAAAGATAAATTCCAAGCTTAGACTTGCCAAATGAATCTTTCATCTAAATTTTGAAACAAAGGCATTTCTTTTGCCAAATATTGTTAAGCATTGCTGAGGCCTCGTGTGAAAAACCAAGAGCTCCGACTATTTGGAATTCATATTTAATGCAAACCTTGGGCTCATTCCCACTTAATGCAAATAAGACACTGCACGTTACCTTGAAGGTCTTTAAATCAAAAATGATACTGACACAGAACCATGCCAAATTAACTCAGCTATGATGAAATGATTATAAAAACATGGTGTTATGAACTGTCTTGGCACTTACAGACACGATGAAGTCTCCGTAACACTGAAAACTTGTAAAATGAAGTCAACATTTTATTTCCAAAATATTATACTTGTAAGGAATTTTAAATATTATATATAATGACATAAAAAATTAAAAAAAAACATGTTGAAAAACACACTTCAAAAAAAAACCCTTTTAAAAAACATAATGATAGATTTCCAATGCTGACACATTTTCATGTCAGAGACTATAAAAAAAAAATCAGGTATGACCTTTGGGACAACATTGTTTTGTTTATAATATAACCCTAGCATATTTACTTGTAATTTTCTTCTCTAAAAAAACTGAAATAGCTTTTGTTTCTGAAACAAATACAAAAATTATCTTACATTCTTTCTCATGAGAGAATATGAGATAAACTAAAACTGTAGTCAAAGGATGCCCTTAGCAATGATAATAACTGTTGCTAAGGGCAGCAACGCTGAGAGGCAAACAGGAGTTTATAGGGTCTCATTTTCCCGTTTCAAGTGTACTACCTCAAATACTTGAGCATATGATATGAATACTTTCCAGCTTGAGGAAGACTTCTCAATTACCCACTAATGAGAACCTGTATTTTAAGAGCATCTGAAGATTTTTTTTAATGGTATGTTTGTTCAACAAATAGCCACAGTTCTACCAGAAAGAGCTACTTAAAGTGATAACTGATAATTCTCAAATTCCTTTCCAGAACACATACATTAGCAAGCAGGGAAAATGAATTCCTCAAGGAAAATTATGTTCTGAAACAGTCAGGCAGGTTTCACTTAAAAACTATACTCATACACAGATATGGGTTGTATGCATTGCTTTTCCCTTCCCTCTCATTACTCTTCAACCCAGCCAACTCTGACTAAATTTACTAGGAAAAATATTTAAACATTTACATTAAAACAGCTGATCAGCTGGAAGACAGAGATCTTACTGGAGTGTTCACTGAAAGCACTGAGTGCTATGTGCTCAGAAATATCTATTAGACTTCAAAAAACCTCCACAGAAAAAAACATTTATGAATACCCAAACTGTTAGAACACATGATGGGAGGGCATGGGATGGGCAGGATGGGTGGGAAGAGAGGCTTATACCACTCATTGCGAAGTTGTGAGTGCACAGATTAACCTGTGGAATACATTAACTCATAAAATTACAAATACTTCCCAGAAAGAGTTGAGGTGAACAACAAGAGAAGAAACCAGAGAAGACTCTTGGAAACCTGCCTAATTTCCTCTGAGCACACAGCCCACCTGCTTGGCAAGCTCACAGGGAAACCCAACTTGCATCCTTGTGACTCTCAAACAGTCTTTTCCTGGGAATGCCTTGAAGAGACAACAGGTTTCCCAACCTGTGTCCATAAGATGACCAGGCTGTTTTGGAACAGGAAGTCCTTCTTTGTCCAAAAATTTCAAAACTCAGGAACATTTTTCTGACTCAAAAGACATCTTCAACTACCAAAATTCTCTGTTAAATGCTCCAGCCTTCAACATTCACTCCTTTTGTTCAGAAAACTTCAATTCTGGCATTTTCTAAACTGTAAATGTTTATCTTTGAAACGTGCAAAAAGCATTGTGTGTTTAGAAAATTGCTCTTCTTCTTCGAATAAATGCCTATTTAAAACAAAGCAAAAAATTCTAAATTAAGAGTTTGAAATCCTTCCACCTAGCTATTGTAGCTAAACAACAACAACAACAACAAAAAGATTATAGGTTGTTATCCTCCATTTGGATCCATTAGTAAAGGAGGAGAAGTGCTCCTCTTATTGATTTCACTTACATTTAGTGATAGATATGGAATGTCACACTGAATTCCATTTTAGAATCACATTGGCGGTATGCTCTAATTCTTTTCCTGACCTGTTCTCTCCAACAAATTTCCTTCCAGTCCTGTAGTTTTCCCAAGTCCTGCTCCTTATCCAGTAAAACCAATATGAAATTCAAACTTTTAATCCAATTAAATTTCTTATCATCCACACTATTTGTCCATCACATTGTCCACTTTCCCACAGGACCCAAAATCCTGCTTATTTCAATTCTTCTCCATAATGAACACTCACATTTGAACCAAAGCCTTTCCTTCAAATGATCATTCACTACCATATCCTCCTCAGCTCTATTATCTTTTTGGATTGTCAATAAATCTTTTCCTCTAAACTCAAATTCAAACACCTTCAGAGATTTTCCAGTACATTTTGGTTCTTCATTAGATCTGTCCCATGTCTCCTACATACCTTCTGCATTTTTGATGTGGTTTAAACCTAGACTATTTGTCCCTTAGTAGGCCAACATTGGGCCATCATCCCAATTCATGGTTTCTTAGCTCACCTTTTCACATTCCCCTCCCAGACTTCCCAATACAGAACTATGCCCCTGTCTAATGAGCAGACTAAGTTTCCGTCTAAGAGTTTCAATTTTCCTCTCTCCTTTCCTGGCAGGTTTTGACTACTCACTCTGCCATTACACCACATCTGGTCCTGCCTTCTGACAGACTGAAGGAACAGGGGAAAATTTGCAGACCACAAAAAGAAAAGACCCTAAGAAGCAATGAGCTAATTGCATATCACAAATGAACTATTAAAAGTATCTTTTGCCAAAACCAGTAACTTATTCCATCTATTAAAAAAAAATAAAAATGTTCAAATCACAGACTAGACAGACATTATTTGCTCACCTGAAATATTTGCTTCAAGGAAAAAAGTGCCCGTCTCAGCTCTCGTCCATTGGAATTGTAAAGTTTTTCTGGGAAAAAAAAAAGACAATAGAAAGAAGTTGAGCATAAGCAAAACTGACAACACAGCAAAAATGTAGCACAGATTTCAATAGAGTCATAGCACCCATTTCCCATTAGGCAGATGCTCTTAAAGAAATTACCTTATATATATACACACACACATAGTGTATGTATATATAAATATATATACACATATATACATACACTAGACTTATTAATTTAAAAAGAGGAAATAAACTAGGGTTTAGTTGTCTATAACGTCAGATGGCATTTCCCAGATAAATTCACAATAGCTTCAACAAGATCAGTGAGAGAGGATTCTCTCAGGAGCTTTTGAAAATGCCTAGAAATACAGCTCTTTCTGTGTTAAGGTAAATTTAGAGTTTATTGAAAGCACCAGATTAATCTCAAAAGACTCAGCTGAGAGCACTCTTTGCTTTTGTTATCAAAGCTACAAGCCACTGAATCCCATCCTTGACTGCCTTCCCTCTAGACATTCTTTTCTCATGTTCTCATCTTTCTATTGTTAAATCCTTTCTGCAATAGCAATGAACGTTAATACCAGAAATAGTCGGACAGTCTGTTCTAAGCATAATTCAAAACAGTGTTTTATTCTCATGAAAACTGATCTTGATCTTTTTCTAAATAAAGCAGAAGCCTTCTTCTCATCATCCAATACTGAAATACATGACTTCATTTATTCCCCTACTAATGTATACTTGTAGAAATAATTTAAAGAAGACAAAAGCAACTCCTCTGCTATGTTTCTAAACCCTGCTACAATGTTTGGGCCTTTGGAAGAAGTCTTGGCCTGTGCATCTCAAGTTTATTATTGCAAATTTGGAAGCAGTTTGTGACTATGAAGGGATGGAGTAGAAGGTTCACTTTTCAAATCCTCCTGGTCTATTACATTTAGCGTATCTGGTAAAAAGAGATTTTATGCAACACTTCCACAGTTCTAAATTGAATTTTATTACGCTAATGCCATCTGAGGACAATTACAAAGGAAAATCAAATCTTCACAGTCACCACACATGACACATTTTGCCTCACCAACAGATCATCATGAAATGACCCTCTCTGCAATGGACAGCAGCCAGCAGGTCCTTAGATCAAAGCTATAACGCCCATGGAATGGGAATATTCTTATGAGAAAATGAAATATTTCTGACGATTTCTGAATGATTTCTTACTTTCACTTGTCTATTTCTCTTTTAATTACTATTTTATGCTACAAAGCCAAATTAGATTTTATTTTCCACCCTTAGGAAGTTACAAAAAAGGCCTTGCATTTGAGGATTCAATGCAGTAACCATTTTTTAATTCCATCAAAGAAGGCAGGTTTTAGTTTTAGAAGAACATTTCTTATTCCCAACAGACATCTTCAACCAAAGGAAAAATGTGAAGTAAGATTTCAGCAAAACTTACACCTTTTTTTTTTTTTTTGGTAAACACTGAAATTAGTTCTGTTCTTCCCTAATTGCCTCTGATTTCAAAGGCAGACCATGTAGAACTGGCAAAATTATTGTTGTTATAAGTTGTCTCCTTTCTTGCACTTTTTATAGATTCCTGACAAAAGATTGGAGGAATGGATTTCACTTCAAGCCATAAACTTAGAGGCACACTTTAATTACTCTTGCTTAAAAATGCACTGGCCTGTGAAACTACATTTCTTGGCAGGATAAAGAGTAATTTTGTCAGGAAAGCCTAAAGAATAATAAAGGTCTTCTAAGACCCAGTCTGTCAACTTTATATGCCATATTACACAAAATATTCCTTTTTGAAAGATACCTCCATCTGGCATTTGTTATTACTAATTTCCCTCTATTCATAATTCACCAGCATCATTATGAGCAGAATGTCTCCAAACAAGGCAGTGCATCATCATCTTAATTAAGAGAGGCACCACTTCTTAAAGTGCTGGCAACTCTGTACATAAATATCTATGTCCTAACAAATGCCATCTGTTGGTCTTGGTCTTAAACAAGAATCATCATCCCAATCCAGGCTAAAGTCCTAACAAACTATTGTTATGATACTATAACACTGGTTGCTTTCATTGGTGCGTGAAGATTTTTGGTACATCTCAGAGGAACAATGCTGAACATTTTTCTCCTTGGTCTTTTCACAGAGTATAACATCATCCTTGGCAATCAGCACAAACAATGCTCTCTCTGCTTGTCTGTAGCTAGGAGGACAGAAGTTACTGACTGCAGCTCAAAAAGGGGTCTGTCATTAGAGCTAAGGATCAATAATTATTGGAAGTATCAAGTTTGACAACAGTTGTGGCAACATGACAGCAGCAAATATCACAAATGCTTGAGCTGGTTTGAAAATCCTTCTAAGGAGCAACAGTCCAGGTATTTCATTTCTGACATCTACTACCAGAGACAATGTACATTCACAGGTCCCTCCTCACATGGAGCTAATCCTGTTGAATCAGGTCAGATATGCAATTCACCTGATATTCTCACACATGGGCAAGATACCGACTGTCCACGTAAATCTTGACACTCATAGTGCTGGAAGCCATCAAAAACATTCATGGAGCTTAACTCAAGGAGGAAAGTGAGACTGTCACTCCTCGGAGTCGTGTGACATGAGAAGATGTTTTGGTTCAGAAAACTTCAGGGCAAACCTCACTCAGGGCAGTAAAGCCTGTGTAAGGCAAGGCACTGCACGGATCCCCTTACAAAAGCCTGTATTTTTACTGTGTGTGCTGTATTTCAGAAAACAGCAAATGCATACACCAGATTACAGCCTGGGCACACTTGCTGAGTTGCTCTCAGGCCTTACAGAATTCCTGTTTGTCAACAGTAACTTTAATGCCACAGGGACCTCAGACTCATTCCAAAAGCCCCAGACTGCAACTGAGGCTATGAAAATGTATCAGCAGAAACTGGGAAAAGGCAAAAATCATGTCTAAGTTCTTTTTCTATGGTAATAAATCAAACTAAAAAAAAAAACAACCCCCAAAAAAGGACACAGAGAGGGAAAGACACATTTGCTTATGATGTTTTCACACTGCAGACTATTCAGAAAACAGATGGCAAATGCTTTCTAATGCTCATTGGTTTAGATGAGCAGTTTAAAGTGTTGCCCTCTTAAGCAGACTGAGAAATAACCTTCCATGCTGAAGCACAGAGGTGACTAATTCCCACGGTACATCCCCAGCAGAGTTGGCTTTAACTGCATATCTAAGCTGATTCAACTGGATGCCTACAGCTTTGAAACAGGAAGCAAAATTTTCTGAAGTGCTCTAAGGACAGCCCAAAAGACCCACTTGCTCACTGCTTTGTTATAAGGTGTTGTAGATAAGTTTGAATATGTACACCACGACTGCTTTATGCTGGAAAACAAACCTCTGAACTTCAAGAAGGAACATTCACTGCTACACCTTTCCTTGAAACTTCCCAAGTCTCTGGTTCTTTGGGTAAAACACATCTCCCACCCTTTCCCAGGTCAGGTGCAAGCTGGAGACATACTGTACTCACATATACTTCAAGATAAGAGAAGATAAAACTGGTCAGGGAGTTTGTAGGTCAGTGAGTTTGTGATATCTGACGATACCTATCTACTAATAATGGTGTTTCTGGCAGTCATGTCCTGATAAGCCATGCTATTGCAGTCATTTTTTACTAATTTTCTTCAAGAAATAAAGAGCTGCATCCACAACTGTGAAATATGGTCACTGCAGACACCTAGATGACAGAAAATTCTCATGGTGGTTCCCTCTTATGTTAACTAACACTAGAGGGCACTGCTTATTTCCTCATTTTATGAAAGTAAAGGCACTCTGTCCCTCCATGTGCTTCCCACTCATTGAGCAATACTATTTGGGATGCTGAGTTGGTACTTCATTAACCTTGACACCCTGCTTTTAGCTGTAGACTGTAGGACATCCTAAGAAATTAATAAGCTTCAGCACTGCCAGTCTCAAAAAAGAGTCAACTCTGTAGAAACTGATAGAAAACCAGGTACTGGTAAGGGCCTGAGTTTTATTTACCTTTCTGCAAGAAGCAAGAGTCACATTTGCTAAATTATCCTCTGTATCATAATGGGTAGGTGTGTATCCTTGAAAGACAAAGAGACTCCCTTAGGTCAGCACTTTTTTCCTATAGACAGAGCATCAAAGATAACCAGGCTTGTGATAGAGACAGACACACTTGAGAGGTAGCAACCTACAAGAGCCTATTTTCTTGCATGGCAGAACCTTGGCCAAGAGAATGAAAGGAAAAATCCTCTGCATTTTGGTTTGCTTTTACTTTTGTGAAAAACAACTCATGCTAAGTGAAAATGGATTTCTGTAGGTATATTTGGTACAAATGTAGCAGTGGAGGGAAGGCAGCTTGGTTTGCAATCAGCATCTTTTCAGAAAGCAAGAGAAGTATTTAAAGATTTTTAATCGGACCACTAGCAGCTTTCAAAGGGGATTCTGTATTTTCAAATATGACTGCCAAAGCTCAAATTTCATTGAGTACTTAACTCTTTTGACTACGTGGGAAAAGGGACTTTTAAAATAAAATAATAATTGGTCCTTATATTCTTAATTAGAGTATTGACTTTTTTCTGTCTTCTATGGGGAAAATTAGTGTTTTCAATCCACAGTAATAAAAAACCCTCAGCAGAACAGGCTGAATATTGCTTGGTTCAGTCCCACGTGTTTCACCTGACCTCTGACCGACAAGGTACCATCCTCCTCCCTTCCTCTTCCATCACACCCATTGAATTAGTCCCTGGGATATAGTAATTTATATAGCATCAGCCTTTTGAGCTGTTGGCAATGGCTTGTGAACATCTGGCTGAGCACAAATGGGAGTTGCTCTGCTTCACTTGCTGCTGCCTGAATGACCTCCATGTCTCCCATCCATGTCTCTTTTCTCTAAACTATAATTTCAAGATGAAGCTCCTTTCCTTACAAAAACATAAAGGGGAGATTAACTCCACATTTGATTGCATTAGCAGGGTACCTGGTGCAGATCTACTTAAACAACATTTGAAACATTTCCTGTCATTCATTTCTACTTGCATGGGACAGAAGTAGCAATATTCTCTGGCCTCCAGTAGTCACTTGCAAACTAGCCAGTAATTAGAAATGAAAAATTTAATTCCTTTCCCTGTAACAATGAATAAAACACTGTTTTAAGTGCTCACTAGGAAGAAGAATTATTGATAAAAGTAATAGGCTTTCAGAATTTAAATGAACTACCTTTGCAGCAGTGCTGCTGGGGAAAAAAAACCTTACAAGAATAAAGAAAAATGTTTACAACAATAAAAAGCCTCTTTCTGAGAATTCCAAGTGCCACACTTCTAAATTTATTATTGCACTTGCCAATTTCAAACGGATGCTATTTTACCTGAATGAATGTATACAACTACAAAACTAGGGAAAAATCTGAGCAGCACAGAAAGAAGTCAGGCATGTGGGTCCAATCCTGTGAACAGGCATGAGGAAGCAGCTTGGTAGACTTCACTGAGTAGGCCCACGGGTACATATAGTGCTGTAGATCTATAAAACAACTGTATATAAAACTAATTAGTGTAGTGTGCCAGTCTTTCACTGTATGTCAAACAAATTAAAGCAGCCCTCCAAGAAAAGACTTGGTCCTGTGCCAAGAATAGGCTCTTTCCTTAGTTTTGTGTTTGTCCATGAAAGTTAGTCATAAATGTGTTGGCCGGACAAGGCACTCTCCTTCTCTTCCCAGACCCCCTAGAAAATACACAGAGAAGGGATTCATTCACAGGCACATTGCCCACTTTTGCATTAACACAATTGCTGCTTCTGCTGAGATTACTTCATTTTGCATATCACAATTTATTTTTTTTCTCTGAATCTGATCTTATTTTCTCTGTATATAGAGTTTGTCATGCATTAATTAGCGCAACATGTCACATGTGAAGTCAAGCTATATATTCTCCCACTGATCCAGGGATAAATGATTAGCACTTCGCGCAGGAAAGGAGTTTTCCCGCAATAAAGGACCCGAGGCCAAGCAAGTGGCTGCGTACAAATTTCGGGAAGCTGAGCCCACGTCACTGTTAGCGCCGACCGCTTTGGAGGAATGTGCAGGCTGCCTCGGAATGCCACCCCGGCTCCCCATCAGAGAAAAAACCTCCCTCCCCTCCTTTTCATTCAGACACCAGCAGCTGCTTAGCTAATTATCTGGGACAGTGGGTCCCCTCAGTGAGCAGGGTCCTTTGCCCCCACTGGGAGAGGGGGATCCTTTGTCGGGAAAGGATCCTATTACGCCTGCATATGAGAAGAGCTCAGCTTCAAGCCTGCATCCTTATTCCTTCTCTGTAAAGGACCTGCAGGTGGGGAGTGGGAGGAGGGAAAGACAAAATAGCCTTGGACACCCTTTCCTATCCCATGCCCTAAAGCAATGCTGGCAGAGGCTCAAAGCAGACAGTGCAAAGAGCCACCTGCAAACCCCAGAAAGCCTGTGGGTTTGGACAGACAAACAGGGAGCACTCCAGGGCAGGATCTCCACTGGGAATGAAAAATACCCAATACAGCCAGCACTTCAGAGTAATTCTGTACACTCATGTTTAGGGATTTTCCTGCCTCTTTGAGGGGCAGAATTCTGCTTTTCTGCTGCCGCAATAAGTACCTGGCAGAAACAGCCCTCAGATTTCCACAGGGAGAGTACACAGGACAGAAAGCCCACTTTGGGAAGACATACTGAAGCTAACTTTTTTTGAACGTTTCTCTGAAATGCCAAACATCTTAAGTTGTATCACAAGAGAATTAACATAAAACTGTCAGCACAAGAATGATTATACATTTACATTCACTGCGAAAAGTATCCACTTCTCCAGGTGCAAATGTCCTCCCTGATTCTTACTCCTGTGTTTCCAAGAAATATGAAATGAGATTCAATCATTTGCAGGAAAATGTGTAACAATAAGAAAATTCCAGAGGACCAAGAAGAAAGATGATCCTGAGAATGAGGAATAAGAGACATACAACAACAGAGAAAGAACTCAGAGAGAAGTACAGAAGAGTGGAGGGAAGTCAGTAAGAGGAGAACAGACAGCAGGAGAGATGAAGGTCTAGAGTGTCATTTATATGAAAACAACAGTGATTAAGGAAAGCAGTAATGTTTAAATGATCAGCTACAGAGAGCTAAATTCAATTCTTAAGAAGCATGGAAAGGCAGAGTGAGAAACCAACTCATTTGTGTAAAACAGAGAGAGAAGTCATCCTTTCAGGGTAGGTTCTTTTCTTTCTAAACACATCATTCTTGAAAGTCCTAGAGATTCCTCTACTCTTAGTTCCACATTTTAGTTAATGCTGGAGGTTCATTACTGACATACAGATAAACTACAGCAACTTATAAGTAAATCAGTGGGATTTAAAATGAGGTTTTTATGCAGATAGCTGGTAGAAGGAACTTTCCAGTCTTTATCCTACTCCACTGTCATGGTTTAACCCCAGGCAGCAACCAAGCCCCACACAGCCGCTCGCTCACTCCCCCACGGAAGAGATGAGGGAGAGAATAGAAAGTGTAAAAGTGAGAGAACTCGTGGGTTGAGATAAAGGCGCTTTAATAGGGAAAGCAAAAGACGCCCACACAAACAAAGCAAAACAAGGAATTCATTCACCACTTCCCAGGGACAGGCAGGTGTTCAGCCATCTCCAGGAAAGCAGGGCTCCATCACATGCAACGGTGACTTGGGAAGACAAACACCACCACTCCCAATGTTCACTCCTTTCTCCTTCTTTCCCCAGCTTTATATTATGTGCATGACACCATATGATACAGAATGCCCCTTTGGTCAGTTGGGCTCAGTTGCTTTGTACCCCAGGCCTCCTTGATGGTGGGGTCATACAAGAAGCAGAAAAGGCCTTGATTCTGTGCAAGCCTTGCCCAGCAATAAAAACCACATCCCTGAATTATCAACACTGTTTCCAGTACAAACCCAAAACACAGTGCCAAACTAGCTACTATGGAGGAAATTAACTCTACCCCAGCCAAAACCAGCACAACTTCTCTGTCAGCCTAACAGAACCATACTAATCTCTTCTTTCAATCATTTCTACCAAACTTCTGTTTACTCTGCTTGGCTTCAAGCAAGCCACATGTCACAGATAAACCATTAGCCAGTTTCCCCTTCACAGAGCTATAAATTACTACCCTTTTGCTCCTGAAGACCTATCCACATGCACGTGGAACTAGGGAGAACATTTGTCACATTATGTGTACATGCTATGGCAAACAAATGTCAAAGATTTACGCTAAAGGGAGATATTAAAATGCAGCAAGTGTTTATATACTTAAGTGCAAAAGGAAACCTTAGTCTTCATCTGCCACATGAAATCTTAATCTGGGGTTTACAGCTATGAGAGTTGGTGCTCCCTGTAGGTTGCACTGCATTATGTTAAGATCTTAAAAACTGATGGTGTCAAAACTTCCTTTCACTATTTCCATTTCTAACTTACTTAGTGTATTAAGGTCCTGCTTACTAATAAGCAAGTGAAAGGACACACTAGGTGATGTGTGCTGAGAGCAGGGTGCAGCTGGCTAGTACTTTTCCCCT
>NW_008654323.1:63197-67375 GCF_000695815.1 Acanthisitta chloris | reverse complement strand
TCCCCAATTCTCTACTGCAGAAACCTGTGTCAGTTATCTTCTACTGCTGCTTTGAAACAAAGGGCATAAAGCAATAAGAAAGCAAAAAAAGCAGGTTTAACCTAAATTAGGAAGAAAAAATCAAAATAGGACATTAAACCCCAGAGTGAACAAGGAATCACTTAACTGCACAGAAAGAAACAGCAGCAACCCTAAGAAACTTGAGTAGCTCAGGAATTTAAAATTAGTTGTATGTGGAAAGCTAGAGAAAATGCAGCAGGTGTTCATTGCAAAAAGATGGGGTTTAGAACTGGCTTTCATGGTCAAGCTGGAGAAAGTTTTGCTAGGCCAATGTCACAAAAAACCAAGTCCTGTCCTCTATGAGGTGAAAGCTATGAACAAACTGGAACAGTGAGGTGGCTTTGAATCCACTTAGCACTTGTTTATCACCACAGCTTTCATGCTTTTATTTCCATTTCTGAATTACTTCTCTCATGCATCCTTTCTGATTTCACAAGCTAGAATATAGAATTCCCCTTAATAGTTACATTTCTATTGAGTCTGATACCTACTCATCACTATGGACACGTGGGGAAAGATAACTGCTGGAAAGAACATCAGTAACCAGTGTAGGTCCATGAACACAGTACAGATCTAGAACAAATTGCTCAATCTTCTTGGTCATCCTTCCTTCCTTGAAATAAAAAGCAACACTAGAAAGGCATATCCAAAAGTTACAGACTTTCCAACACATTAGCAAAATAAAGAGCCTCTGCCTCTCCAGCTTACTCATTCCAGCTATGGAACAGGCACCATAGTGTACTTCCCTGCAATGATTTATTTATACAGGTCCTCTCCACTTCAATGCAAAAGGCACTAATATGCTCTTTAGTTCTGAAGTGCAGGAAACAGTACTTTGGGTTGATAACTTCAAAGGAGGGCACTTCTGCATGTCCAAAAAATGCTGTGACTGCTCTTCTGTAGAAGTCAAAGGGTTACAGAAGGGAAAAGGCTGCGTAACAAGGTCAAACATTACAGCACCATATTAGAGCAAGTGGTGATGGAAAAGACTTGAGAGGTCATCTCGTTCATCCCCTACTAATGCAAAATTGTTCCCAAGAGAGTAATAGCCTAGGAAAGTAGTTGTTATACTAAAATATAGGTTATATAATTCAAGAGGATGAGACTGGGGAAAACTGTTAGAAAAGAAAATAATATAGAAGAACTTACTGCTCCTTTAGAGATTACTGTAGCCAATCTGAGGTTAAAAGATAATTTTAAAAAGTATGTTGAAGCCAATCTTTAATGTTTGTTTCGGCTTGCAGCTAGGTCTCTGAATTGGTGACCTGTGTGCCTCTTGGATTAGAAGTACTTAATAACAATGTGTTAGTCATGATTTGAGTTTTCTGGTTTTATCCCATTTTTAATACAGTGCCAATATGCTGCCCTGCATGTTCAATCAGTATTAGTAAACAAAGAGCAACAAGGAAATTCTAGCAATCTATCACCAAAAAAGACGAAACGTTTAGGCACACACCCACTAACTCTAGAATTATGGATGCCTTATCTGTGCTGACAGCTTGGCAAAAAAGGTAAAATCTCCAAGTGTAAAGACATCACAGGTTTATGCCAAGAACATAAATGAGCTCCTGGTCTTAAAGTTCAAACCAAGCTTTTCTGTTGTGTAAGATATGCCAAAATACTTCAGATGCTATCTCCAAGACTAGGTTTCTCCAGTGATCCCAAGTACAGTCTCAGGAAGGGCATCAGGATTTAACCAGCCCTTGGACCTCAGAGGACACAGTAATGCATTCAAGCACACAGGAGTTTGAAAATCTGGACAGCAAGTATGAACCACTCACCTGATAGCAAGACGATAGGCAAAGGAGCAGCAGCAGCAGCTGACGGGGTAAACCTGATAAAGCTGCTTCTCCTCAGAGTGCTGCTGGTGATTGCAATGGTGTGTGGCACCTGAGCCTGCATTGCCTGTGTGCATGTATGACTTCACAGTCTCACAGCCACGCTGCTGCAAGCAGCTGGTTCCAGCTCAATGCTGGGGGATTTTTTTTGCCTTTTGAAGTGGCCTAGACCAAGAATCCATCACAAAATTCTCACATATAAAAACCAGCAGATGTGCCTGTGACTGAGACAGACTACATATATTAACATTTACTTGGACTCTGGCATCACCCAGGAGCATCAGCCACACAACCTTCTAGAAAGCTTCTAGAGGTGGCACATGCTCCCAGTGCAGCTTCATCTGTAGGACTGGTTTAGACCCAGTTTAATTAGGAATAAGCAAAGAATTCCAATGAAAATGCCACAGCATCTCCAGGATATTTATTTCAATTTTTCACCACATTTACTGATGATAATAATGATTTCTAAAACCATTAAAAAAAATTTCAATTCAATATTCAGACCTCCCCAGTCTGAAAACTCTTGTAATGTCTTCATATAATAGCCTTCTCCTTATGTTAAAAACTTTACTTGAAGCTCATCTTTCCTGCACCTTCTGGTTCTTGTGTACCTTCTAATCAATTCACATCTTGGAATGCAAAAACCCAGACACAGCAATTCAACTGAGGCCTAACTGATTTTGAGCAAAGAGGAGAAAGAGCATTTCAATAGACAAAGATTTGGTTTTGCTTAGTATTACAGTCACACAACGAAGAACAATCCCTTAAGTAATAGTCTCACAGTTCCTAGCAGACGTGATCTCTGTCAAAAACAATAGGCTAGTTAACTAGCTTTGTTCTAATAACTTGAACTGTCTTTTTCCATGTGTCTTGATGCATTTTAGGGTTCTTGGAAGGATGTTTCTTCAGGATACTTGAAGGATATAGTTAAATTAACAGTAATTAAGTTAACAGAGAAGGATTTGCAACAGAGGGAGAATGAACAAATATCAGATGTGCAGAAGGAAAACTGCAGCACAAATACTTTTAGCAGATGTCAAAGTAATTCAGGGTCAGCAAGTTTCTCATCATTCTGAAATTGCTGGGACACATGAAAAATGCACCATTTTGGCAACCAAAAGGAAAAGCAAACCCCATGAATAAACTGGAACAGAACCGCTAAGATCTCAGGCTAAATCCATGCCAATGCATGAACCTCATGTGGTGCAGATGCCAGATCAAGCACATGGCTAGTCCTCCTGCAGTAACCTGGGGAGGCTTGGACATCCTCACCATCTGCTGAACAACTCACTTCCCAGCATTTCTACTGCTGCTGCACCCCATCTCCTGGGTCACACTGGCACACATAGGGTGCAGGTGGCTGGCACATCACTGCTGCATCTGCTGTCCAATGGCTTACAGCAAGAGGGACAAGAATAGGCATCCCACAGGCACCTTGATAAGCTTAACACATTAGGAAGGAAGGAAGGTAACACCACCGGAGAGCCTAGAATCTCAAGCTTCACATGCCACACACAACAGCCCTGGAAGAGAGCCCTGCTGCTGCTGTCCTGTGCTCCAGTACAATTTATTTATCCTTCAGTTACTACTTTTTATTACTACTCAAACTGTTGGGAATATAAAGGCTTCTCCAGCAGTGGGGACACACCTTCATACTCTCTTAAGTACCTGTACATCAGACTGCAAAGATTTAACAGTGGAAGTACTTAGGTATTTCACATCTATATAAAACTGAGGTAAAAGTAGGGTACTTCCTCACTTTCCAGTTATCACCGTTTGGATGAAGGGAGGCATCCAAAGCTACACATATTAAAATCAGGAAATTACTGATAAAAGGCCATGTTCATCAGGTGGAAACTTCACTTTTGGAAATTCTGCCCCATTTTCACGGGTGTAAAATATCCCAGATTTTCCAGGATCAAGGTATGTGATACTTGTAGGCTCCACAACAGTATGGTTGGACCTAAGAGTGAGAAAGAATACAAAACAAATATCGGAGTAATCATTTCACCCCCATTAACAAAAACAACATCAAAATCCCCTCTGTGGTAGATATTTCTCTGTTGCCCTTGGAAGTCAGTGAGTTCGCTTAAGTGTATTAGCAGCCTGAGAGAAGCTTATATACAAATCCACCAACTGCTCTGGCAACACATTTTCCTTTTTGAAACCAAAGCTGGCCAATACCTCTCCTAGCAATGGTGCACTGCCCATTGGGGCACCAGCTCTTCACCTCCCTCACTGTCTGCAGAAACAGAGGTGAGACAGACTCTGGAGCATGCC
>NW_008654323.1:26662-63175 GCF_000695815.1 Acanthisitta chloris | reverse complement strand
TTTTTCCCCAACTTCTCCACATCAACAGTTTTTATAACAAATAATTTAAATGAAAAGTCACTCAAGCTATTGGGTTCCTTTCCATATGACTCCATCCTGTGCTGGGTCAGGGCAGCTTCCAGACAAGTTTGCAAGTTTCCAGGGTAAAAAGGAAAGGCTATCTTCACAGTGCTACAACCATACCACCTACCAGACATTTGTGTTTTCAAACATTCCACAAGCACAATTTCTGTTTACCATACCGTGCGGCACTTGGCCTGAACTTGCTTAACACATGTTTGTGTTATTTATCCAAACTCATTCATCACAGTTATAAAACATCTGACAGATGATGGAGGTTTTCCAGTATGTATCAGGATTCTCACTTAATTCAACCACTGATTATTTCCACCTCTAAGTAATTTGACCAAAGCCACACGGAAGCATTCAGCTATACTAAATCTTTCTCTGCTTGTTATTAACCCAGTCACTGGCTGTAAAAAGCTCTATCTCTCTACTTATCTAATTAATCAGAAGAATATCAACTACATACACATGTATACTGTATATATTAACACATAATATATACACACATCAGTTATATATATATATGTTTATATATACACATATGTTTAATATATATGATATACATATCCTACACATAGAAATGCAGTAGTCTCATTTTAGGAGGATCCATGTGATAAGAAAAGCTTAACTGACACATGGATTGAAGCATCATTTGTAATATAAATACAGCCAGCTGCTATGCAAAGTGTTTCTCTTTACAAAATGCACATACTACAGCACACATGCTACACACATTCAGCTACCTTATGTGACATTTTTACATTCTCAGCCATAGGAAAACATAGTAACATATAATCCATGAATTCACAAATTCACTTATGTATAAGGATCATTCACACTAAGTCAATGTAGCCTAGAATCAGATTCTGCAACTGGACCAGATCCTACTTTCTACTTAGGCCTTCTAGATTCAAAAAAATGTGGTTCAGAAAGTGTCATATGTGCTGCAGGAATTTAAGATCCATTCACTGTTCATGACAAATCCATAACTGTTTGCTGTATGGTTTGACTCTTTCATATGCTACTTTCTTTTTCCCCTTGAAAATCTGTGTAAATAAACCATTATGAACTACATCATCACACTTTCACTTGACAGTACATGTTGGTTAGTGTAGACCTCAGAGTAAATAAATAAGTCCCTATCCTTTCTCACTTCAGGAATCCTATACGGAGGTATTTGTTACAAGACCAAATCTGAAAGAAAACTGGATCACTTTTCTTTTTTCAAAAGAAAAGGTTTAGTTTTGTACAGTTGCAAGTTTACACTGTGTGGATGTTACCTGGTGGACAAGAAACACACTGAGCAAATTATATACAATTTAAGGAACTCTCACAAGGGCAGAAGTCCTGGGACAGTGAGGCCCAGGTAGAAGCCAGGGCAGCAAACTGAGAATGAAAAATCTCCGCTTCACTTAAGTCAATGGTATCTTGCCATTGCCTTTGAGACTCTCTATGTTCCAAGGGCACCTCACACCCTGTCATTATTTCTAAAGTCTATACAGAGACACTGGAAAATATGGATGATGACAGGAGATGAGTACAGAAGACAGCTCCAGCAAGAAAACAATAGGGTTTGTACATCTGATTATATTATATTACATTCAGAAAACAGGAAAATGTGGCTTCTTAGAAGAAATGCAGAACATATTATTACTACCATTTACAGAAGGCAAATCATGAAGAAATAACCAGTTGCTCAAGGTTGCCTCAGTGGTGCTCCTGGTCTGCAATCACTATTAGTCTTCCATACAGAAAGCAGACAAGGAAGCTGAAGGGACAAAAGACCTTAAGAAAAAAACCACAATATCCTTATTCTTTTGACTGAAGAACGATTTCTTACTGTATACTTTTTATTGTTCTTGGCTAGGCTTTTTTTGCAAATAAGTGCCCTACAGCATATTGTCATATGCTGCATATGAGACAACATCTCAAGTGTGTACAGAAAACTTTAGCTGATATAGGATTTGGCTATTTGCTTGTTAAGTGGCATTTTAATTCATGAGCATATTAAATCCGCGATGCATAATCTGCTTGTGCAGCCTGCTAGTTTTAAGATGTTAGTCTAGACCTATAAAGCCCTAAATGTCTTGGGACCTATTTATGCAGGCATTGAGTTTTTTGGAGGTTTTCTGATGAAAGAAAAGTTGTAATCAGAAAATGTCAGTGGCTAAATTGGAAACACTGCATTCAAAGTCTCTTGCAGCCAAAAAACTTTCTTTAGATCCAAGACAGGATCCTAAAGAGGTTTGCCTAGATTCCCTATAACTGAGGACCCAGGAAAGATACAGCCTTTAGCCCTAAGGCTGGTGCTGTGGGGCTGCACCATGGTGAGGCAAATCAGAAGAGAACAAAGTGTAGGTCCTAAATGGTTGAGAGCTCTTGGAGCCCAAGCTGTGCTGCAGACATCCCAGAGAGCCCAATCCAGAGCTCAAGTGGCAAAAAAAATGAGAAACGTGCATTTCAGCCACAAATTCTAGAAAAGAAAAATTAATTTGTACTCAGAGTACCTTCACCTCACTATCAATTTTCTGCAGAGGTATTAGGATGGTATTTCCGGAGCAGTTCCCGAGTCGTGCCACAGAACATTGGGTGTGTTTGTGAAAGCACTGTCACTCCTCAGTCCCTGCAACTTCAGGGTTTTGCATGTCTGGAACAATCTTATTTTTTTCCGGTGTTTCATTAACAGTCCCTTTCTGAGAAATGCCAGGTGGCACCATGCCCAGAATCGCTTGCCAGCTAATCTCAGAGGATTGGGCATTATGCCATTTGAATTAAAAGAGCTCAGCTCTAACTCACTGATAACATTTAGGAATCAAACCAATAAAATGGGAAAACAAAATGAATACAAATAACCTCTGAATGCACAGAGATAATGGCTTTTACTGAAAATGTATGTAATTATGGAGAAAGAAAAAAAAGTGATCAGCTATGATTTTGTTAGTTTCTGAAAACCGCTAGAAAGAAAAAAAACCCAGAATTTGCACATTTAACTACAAAGGTAAGGTCACAGGGTTCCCTGCAACAGGGAGCTCAACCTTCAGGCAAGCTGTGCTATGCCACTCACCCCATGAAGTGCAAAGGAGAGAGAGAGGGAGAAAAGAATTTGCATTTGAAGAGAACAATGGAGTTTCCTCCTCAATCCCTTCATTCTGGCACTTTAACATGTCCTTCCTAAAGTAAAGATGACGTTTAATTTATGAAGACCAATAAAATCATAAATAGGCACTTAAAAAGTCCACATAATCCTAACATTGTCCACATCAACAATAAAACATGGGGTACTTCAGCATGTGCACGTACACGAGTGGGCAAGAACAGACTAACGATTCCGTAAATTATAAACTGTTTTTTTGTCATGAGGTTTTAGGTTTTACAGGCTAGAAATTCCCACGTACAACACACCCCACAGGAGGGGTATGGGAAGGGAAAACATAAGGCTAATAAGGATGTGACTATTAGGAAATAAAACAATCCAAAACCATTTCCTATAACACAGTTAAAGACAAATATGGGAGGCAACTTTGGCTTACTCTGACTGCTGTCTTTATAAAGCATATCTATGTTATTTACTTCTTCTCTATTCTTTCAGAGACCAGGAGCCAGCAGAGGACAGTTATTTTTCCTTTTACTTCCTCATGCATGCCATAAAGGGTCAGACAGCCTCTCTCTTGGAGTACTTCATAATTAACAGAGACAGCAGCTAATCAAATTAAATAGATCATACAGAGAAAACTGTCCTGTGACATAGCAACATCCAATAATTTTTTCATAGGAGAAATAACTGGGTGAGGAGTTACCAGGTCTCTCTCCACCTTACAAGGAAGAATGAGGCAGTTTTAACTTTGGTCAAAACAACCCCCCAACAATTCAGATAGATGAAGACCCGCAAAAGTCACTTGCTTTTTCAGCTTTGTTTGCAAAGCATGGACATCAGCCAAAGGCAGACACATCAGCACCCTCCAAACAGAGGCAGACATTTCAGTGAGCACAGTTTTGTGCGAGACACTTCCCAGAAACAACCGCGTTAAAGAGAAGAGCACTACTGAAACACTGAATGTCATCTGTAGTATCTTAATTACAAAACACACATTTGTTCCAGTCACATCTGACTTGTGAAATGACCTAGACAGAAATTCAGAGGGAAAGAAACAAGCTTCTGAGGTGTTATCCATAAAAATGTTTACCACTAAATTTATTAGCTACTAATCATTCTGGGGTTTCTGGGCTGCTTCTATAGCCCTTAGCAAAGCTTGCTCATGACAAGACATGCAACAAAACAAAAACAGAACTAAACCCCACTCCAGTGACAGCAGAGCAGAGAGAACCTAGAAATTAATGAAGAACAAGAAGTATAATTACAGCTGACATTTGTACAAGGTCACTTCCCATAGCCCAGCAGTATGATTTTATACAGATCTTTTAGCTGTTGTAGGGCTGGATTAGTTACAGTGCTTAGAAAGATAGTCAGATTTTTAAATAGTTTCATACATCCTATTTCTTTCAAGAGCACACCCTACAGAAGCCCTCAAGACATCAAATGCTATGGGTAGCCAGAAACTATCTAGATTTGTCCTCTGTGTTATATCACATCCATCATGAATACTAAGCAGTCATATAAGATGAATTTTAAAGAAACATACACACATATAAACACACGCAAATAATCAAAGTATATTGTGCCATTGGCATCTTTTTTGTATCTTGATTTTAGCCACACTTTTGATCAAAATACACTCCTGTTTTCCTCTACCAAAAATATGGCTGGTAATTTATCAGATACTCAAATACCAAAAGAGACATTTCACTGAAAAATTACATGCCCTGAAAGAAGTAAAGCAATACCCACTGCAACTGCTTTTCCTTTGGCATGCTGGCTTTCTTGCCATCATCAATGGATGCAACAACAGATTATAGTTTACAGATTGTAAGCAAAATACCCTGGATGAACAAGTTGGCTAGTTATAAGTGATCAGAAAATCAGCCCGCTTCAAAATCTCTGATGCTAGAAAACAGTAATTAAAAAAATAATAATAAAAAAATCAAAGTTCCTGTGAGAAGCAACTTACAACTTGAACTTCAGATTCAATTACTCCCAGAGCCCTGGATTCATAGATGAGCCTGAATGTGGCAAACATGCTCTCTCTAAAGACTATCAAAACAAATGAGACTTTATTATGCAATTAAAATCAAGCATCATTTCTCTGTCATTACATCAGAATTTGCCTAAAGAAATCAACATTCCTGAAGCTGGAGGACTCTAGCCATGTTACATGTGCTGTTAGAGGCAGGTTAAATCAATTGGGAATCCTAGATGCCTAGTATCTGGCTTCAATTTTCCCTGGCAATTACTTCCTTAGCACTAAACTACAGTGAATTGGTAGATGGCAAGGCATATTTCCTTTTCCTTTTCTTACTGAGAGGCTAAGTAAAAGAAATCACTTCCCAGGCCACAGCCTTCAGAACATCACTGCACTACCTATGCACCAAAAACTTCTGCCACTAGGTAAACATGTTTGTGTGTCTCTTGGCCATGTTTTTGTCTTCTCTCAGATTGCTTTCTGAAAGACAAAGCAAAAAATTGCAAACAGATTTGTGTAAATGCTCTGGCATGGGAATGACTTCACAGAGCAGAACTTCCATACAATCCCAATAGGGTAAGACGGTGCTGGCCCAGCAGCACAAACTGACATCAAACCAGTTTGCACGGTCTGGAGTCAAACTGCTCTCCCTCCTCCTATAGACCAAGTCTGCAGAATCCACAAAGTTCTGCCTAAATCTGAAGAGATTAAGTGAGGGCAAAAGTGATTTTTTTCCACCTACAAATCAAGCAAAAAAAAAAACAACAAAAAAACAAAAACAAAACAAAACAAAACAAACCCAAAAAAAAAAAAAAAACAAACCAAAAAGCAATACAGATATAGTATGTGCACACAACTTTGCACTTTCCTCTCTTCAGATAAACTTTTTAGTCAAAAAGTATCTTTCGTGACAAGTCCTTCATCGAAATCCTTGAAACCTTTACTCATTTGGCTCACTTAGATGAAAGCCCAGAACACAAAAACTTTTGTTTTCATGCCATCCCCAGCAAGCGGAACCAAAGCAAAGACTTGACAGCTATTTTATGTTTGAAATATTGGCTTCAAAGCAATGGGGACAGCACAGTGTGGGTGGGCCTGACACTACAGCTGCCTTAAAACAAAGAGCCTATATATCAAAAAAGCTCACAAGAGACAGAATTTACCCGGAAAGAATTACATCCAACAGAAATGAAGATGAGGAAGAGGACATGCACACACATGTGCTCAGGAAAAGCAGGGGGAAAAGATTAATGGTGCAGTTAAAAAAATCCAAACCAAAACAAAAAAAGATACTGAAGAATGTTGTAACCAATTCCAGCTGTAACCATTTATATGAAAAGTATTTTTTAAAGATCTTTCTGACTGCATTACAGTATCATAAAAATGACAATAGGTACTTGAGCTAGTAATGGAGCAAAACCCTCAGAAAGGGAGTCACTATAATTACATGTCTGTATTCAAATGAAACATCCCATGCATCTATAAACTAACTTGGAATAACAAGGACCATAGCATTAGTGAATCAAAATGTCAATCCGTTGGCTAAAGTTTAGATCATGCTTTCCATCTGTATACTCTATTGCAATGGATTCGGGGTGATTTTGCTCTTTAAGCAATGAGAAGCAGCAAACATTAAAATACCACACCCGCACAATTTTGTCAGTACGTATTATCAAAATAACAGGAAGCCTAATTTTAAACAGAAGTGAAACACATGAAGATTATGGGGGCAAATCATTGCCACAATTGTGCCTGTGCCTGAATTTGCAAATGGAGTTTATGACACATGAATATTTTGATTGGAGCATCAGTTTAAAAGATTTGTGAGGTTTTCAGGCACCAGGGGTTGTAACTTCCCAGAACCTAACTTCTCTGTTCTGACTGTTCCAACTGCTGAAGCCAGCAAGCGTGCTCACACACAGCAGCAGTATTTTCCTCTGTCTGCCCCAACAAAATGGCTATCAGTAAGTAAATCAACATGGGGTAAATACTGTCCCTGCCTCCTGGGACTGCATGGGACAACACAACACAGCTGGATGGAGTTTCCTCACCTGTGAAGGACACATTTTGCAAATGAAAGATGATGAAAATTTCACCTGCTGTTTCGGAAAGGCCACCATGGTGCACTGTACACACACTGCGCTTGAAAATGGTGATGCATTAAAACCTCACAGGTAAGCTGGTTCACCTTCTGGACACAGGCATTGCAGATTTGAGATGAGAAGTGAGGACTGTAAAGGCATGCACCCAAGTGACACTGAAGTCAATACCCTGACATGTCCCCCTACGATGCTTCAGGTGGTGCTGCAACGTGTTAAATAACGCTAGGAGCCTCTCCCTTGGAGCTGGGATCTTGATGAGCCCACACCACAAATACCCACCACTCAATGGCCTAAGCTGTGTTTTTTGGGGTCAGAGGACCCAGGCATCCAGGAACAAGTAATATTATCAGTGGGGACAGAAGCATTAGTTTAAAACAAATCAGGGTATCTTTGTATTGTAAATCTCTCTTCTCTTGCATGCATGCACAAAAACTTGCTATTCACCAGCTCTTCAACGAAGTGATTTATGTGTAGAAGCTGGATCCTTTGACTAAGAATAACCATTCGGTGAGGGCAGAGGGATCTACTTGATATCTAGAGAGAGAAGACATCCATAGCTCTGTTTGCTCCCAAAAGGGCGTTTCACTTCAGGGCCCCCTCACAGATGAAAGCTCACAGTCTCTTTTGCAAATCTCTCCTTGCTTTGTTTTTCCCCTTTGCCAACTATGATGACTCTAGAGCCACTGATAACAAAAGCAGATGTTTACAACCACATGGGAGGCTTCCTTGTATACAATGGCTACTGTATTACATCACATTATGACATCTACTATATGTATCACATTGATTAGTAGGCATTTTAAATCCCATCGACAGTGGTGGGATTAGATGTGCACAAATATTAAAATGTAGACTCCTTCCCCATCTGGTGATCATAAAAATGGTTCTCTAGAACACTGGTGTCTTTCAGGATCCTAATTTCCCCAGCTGAAAAACGTGTGGATGGTTGCATATCTTGTTAAGACACAAAAATGAGTTTTTCCTAGCACTTAAAGTGATTGCAGGATCCATGATGAAACAGTCACACTATGATACATTTTAGAAAGCAGAATATTTCTTCTGTTTTGTATATTTCTCATCTCTGTCACTCAATGCAACTAACACCCTAGGTAGTTTTTTCTATTTTATATAATAGAGAAAAGGACTTTGGAAGAAACAAAACTCTTTAAAATGACGGACATATTCAAATCACTGCTACCTGACCCTGGTTGGGGAAACTCAATCTGTCAGTTGTTTCCTGCCATCTACTTAATCTTGCTTATTTTCCTCTGGTTCAGTGTGGATTATTGGTCTGATTCATTGACTGGCTTCCATCTGACACCAAACCCCTCCATTCTGACCATCAGTTTTGATTTCATCTATGCCAAACCCAATACTGAGACATCTCATCTTCGATCAGGTCCATAATCATTATTACAACTCAGGCCTGTTAGTGTCAGTATAATTGTTAGGCCACTTGGAAAATTATGGGTACAATTCACAGATTAAGCATTTTCCTGAAACTGCAAGCACGGCTTTAAATTAGTAACTCACATAAACACCAGTGCATGAAACAGAATGGAATTACTCACCAGCTGAGACCAAGACATCCACAATAAACTTGTATTAGACATCCATGCACAGGACAATCTGATTATCCTATGCTGATGGAGGCATAGATTTCAACTATCAACTGAGGAAGTATGTAACACGTGAAAATTCTCTTGCTGATGTAATTTGCAAAGAAGATTTGATATGTGATGCTGTCTGGGATCAGGCATTGTTACAATAAAATCTTGAGGAGATGGCTTCCAAGAAAACATATTTTATAAACATTGCCTGTCATTGCAATGCAGATGCCAGGAACTCAGATGCAGAGGAAAGTATAGGAGGGATTAAACAAGCCCTGTGGTGCTGACTCTAATCACACACCCATTTCCTATGCCAAGCAGAAAAGTGAAATTTTGTGTTATTATCTGAATATAACTTTGGGGGACACTGGGATGCAGCTATTTTAAGCAGAGAAGGCCATTTTTTAACGTTCATTTACTGTCATAATGGGAACAAGCTGTTTTCTTTACAAGGCTGATTTCTGCTGATTATTGCCTCCTGTAGTATGTTCATGAGGAACAATAAAAGTAGATAAAGTATCAGATTAAATTCCTGATCTTTGCTCCAAATAACTGAGGTGTTACAAAATCAGATAATTTTTTCATCAAACAGTAGGTAACAAACTAGACAGCCTGGTTCATTTTTTCTGTACTGCAGCATGCACAGCCTGCTAAGCCTCCCGCCCATCTGCCTTGGGATCCAAGCTCTAACATGAGAGAAAAACAGCACAGTTCCCACTCAGCCACCACCACAGCGTAGGGCATTTTGGACTCACGTGTTGGCAGGGCTCCAGGAGGCTCTGCAGCACTCCAGGGATCTGGTGAGAGCAAATGCCTGTGTTTAGACTTGAAATCCTTCTGGCAAAGGTAGGAGCAGCTATGCCATTTCTGCAGGGGGCTAACAGGGAACATGCAGGGGCACCTCTCCTGCCCTCCCCAGCCCAAAATAGGCAAAAAGAAGAAGGCAACTCTGCAAATAAATATGCATAGGGATAACATTTTCTTAGCAGACTTGAGACTTGAGTTTTTCTTAAGAATAATGGTGAGTGATATTATAGGCAACTCAAGCTTTTTGGTTGGCTGAATTCACTGGCACTGACTGCTGTTAAACTTATGAGCAGCATCAAAGGTTTTTCTCCCCCAGTACACCCTTCTCTTAATGTCATACAAAGCAACTGTTGGGGCTACAAACTCAATGTCACGTTTCGTATTATTGTACTGGTAGTAAATTTAATCACAACTCCCTAGACAGCACTCTCTGTGCAGAAAAGATGAGAGAATAGAGCATTTACAGCCAGGAAGTGTTTCTCTATTCTGGTGCAACTTGTGCTTCGAATGACAAAACAACCCTCCATGAAAGGCACCATCGGCGGCTTCGCCAGCTCTCAAGCATGCCAGTGCACTCTGGATAAGTTCTGATTTCACACTAAAGAGCTTGTTAAGTCTCATTGAGACCTTCTTATTAGTATCCCAAGGGATAGTTTCTGCCAGCTGCAAGCTAATCCCGTCGAGTTAAGCCCTTGCTGCAGCTTATAAAGTGAGGGAAGTAGGAGATAGGTCTGGTTGCATTCACACATTTCTTACATATCAACTACTGTCTCCTTGGCTCTTATATTTATACCCTAAGTATCTTCACAATCCTTTCTCCCAGGCCATAATTAATAACAAAGAAAGTGATCTTGGAGGTGAAAAACTGGTGTGCACTTGGACAACCCCAACACAATCCTAACACAAGCCTGCAAGCAGGCTATGCCTTGATCAATAAATTCCTCACCACTTGTAATTGTGAATGAAGGGCCAAAGTAAAAAAATACCTTTTTTTGTGCAGACTAAGTATTAGTCCAGCAGAATCTTTGCTTAGCTTTTTTTTTTTTTTGCTTGGCTTCTCATATTTAAAATGGACAGAATAGTATTTTCATACTTAATAGAAATTCAGATTTGCTTTTGGAGCAGGCTACTTTAACTTGTTTCATGATAGATTTATAAGCACAACTCAAACATAAATAGATTTCTTAATGGATGCAGGATGGCACCAAACATTTGTTACATTCAGAACAGATTAGTTTTAATTTCAAGGGAACAGAGGCAAAGCTGATGCATCATACACAATTATGTAAAATGTCAATCTCCAGCCCGAGAGGTATGTGATTTGCTTCTATGCACTGCTTACACCTGGGTTTTCAAACAGCTGGTTAGTGGAGCCAAATGACTTCACAAATTTTGTTGCACTTGGAACTTCACTTAGCTGCACAGCCAGCAATTTTCTCGCCATTCAGACCCTGATCAGAGACCTGAATGGCATCTTGCTTTATTACTCAGCAGATTTTAGACTTGAAAATAATTTTAGAGTAGCAAGGGGAGGTGCAGGGGCAGTTGTCAAGATGCTTTAGCTCCGATGGCTATGATCTAGGATTTCAATCTACTTTTGAAACAGCATGATTCCCACACTAGTCCAGCATGAGAAGCTGAGCTCTGTTGTTCAGTGGCACCGCTCCTTCCCTAGCAGCAGACACTTGGAAATAGCAGAAGGTGCAAAACCCAACTGACTCCGAGTTCTCCTAAACATTAGAAAAACACAAATCTGAAGCTCGCAGCTGCATTTTATCAGATTTATCCATATAAATAGACCAAACCGAAAGTGGATCCAGACCTGAACTTTTCACCTTGTGTCCCTCTGTGACGAAAATGTATCTCATTTTGTTACTCAGACCAGAAATTCTTTAGAAGACTTATATTATATTTCTAGCTAAGGAATGGTGCTCTCCCCAAAACCCTACTGTGCTATGGTGCCTAAAATAGTTAGCTCACTAATACTGTCCAGGTTTGAAGGTTACATTCTGAACAACATGTTTTGACTGAGTAAGGATTTTTTAATAATCTTTTCATCTTTCTCCCATCATTTATCTTCTTGGAGCATAAGCCACTCTGAGCCTGGACTGGTTACAAATACCAGTGAAGAGAACACTGCTCTCCTGTGGGCACTACCAGAACATCATTAAGAGAGGAAGAAATCTTCAGAAGGATATCACAAGACTTCTGTCTGGTCTTCAGGGTATCATATACCTTGGAATGTCTCTTATTAACTCTTGGATAAATGTCTCCCATAATGCATAATAAAATTACTGATGACGGATCAACTACCTTCCTTTATCAAGCCCTGTCTTTCATCAAAACCAGACATTTTCACAGCCCTGCAGTGATTCTTTCCCCAAACTTAAACCTCAAACACTCCTCTTTCAAACCCATAGATTGTAAAATCTGGGATACTATTAAAAAACCCCCCAAACTATATATGTACAAAACACATGGAAATAACATGCACTAGACACAAACATTAGTAGTATATAGGCTTGGGGGGGGTTGGATTTTAGACTTTAGACGTTGGGATTTCGGGTTTAGTTAGCATATTTTGCTGGAGCTGACTCTTCATTAGTTGTCCTGGTGTGGACTGAGGGAGACACTGCTTTTCTGGTTAAAGAACAAGTATGGCTAATGTTACTGCTTTCCAAGTTTTATCTTAGAAGATCAAGCTCAGACAACTTTGTGCTGAACTCACCATTGCGTTCAGTGTCAAGTTAACAAGAAAAGGCAGCGAAGTCTCATGCCTGAGCTACTGCACCCCACTTGACTGAAGCCAGACTGTACAGAGACAATCTAGGGATCTCCAAGCTGGTAACACAATCTGGTTAGTTTCCTTATAACAAACCCAAGGTAATTTTATCTGGTTTTCTCAATAAATATTTACAGGCATATGTCAGTTTTCAGACTTACTCAGACATCTAAGTAAGTTCAAAGCATCTCCAGGCAACTTCAAAATACTGAGGCACATACCTCCTTGACAAATGAAAGACGTAGTTAGCTCAATATAAAGGTACTGCAAACCAAAAGCAGCACCAGAGCTTGCTATATAGCCACTACTGGCCACTTTGCCGTATTTAAAAGGAGGATGGGCCATGCTGCTCAATCACTCTAAATGGGACAACTTTCTTTAATATTAGTGGAAGTTGTGAGTGCATGGCAGGATTCACAATCTGCTCTATAGCCATACAAAAATATAGGAAACCAAACACATGAAAAAGAATCAGCAAGTCCTCAAATGGGCTGCTGTGTGTCTACAGGGTGCAGACACTGGAAAGAAGAAATTGTACAGGAATTAAATTTTCCGTCAATGAATTAAACCAATCCAGATTTAACCAAGTTCTTCAATTACATGAGATATTTGTCCCCCACCCGTCACACCAAGACTTCACTGTTGCAGCTGTCCCCCAAACAGCTTCTTACACAGTCCCCAAATTTACAATACTATATGAGGGGTGCGGAACTCAGGTGTGCAAAACACTATACTTACTATATCAAGAGAAGCCCCTGATCCCTGATGACATCCTGTTGCAAACTAAATGAAGAGCAACACTGCTTGCACTGCTGTACATCCTGCCCACAGGTATTAGTTCGGAGAACCTACCCTTATGTTAGCCAAAAAACCCAAGGGAACAGCAAATCTCCATTTACGCTATGCAGAGAGAAATCGACTCTCTTTCATAAAACAGATCAACTCTGACAACCAAGAGCTCCTCTAATCATCATCATTACATCATCCATCTCTGGGATGGATCTCTTGAATTGCCTTAACTACAAAGTGCTATGTTTTTAGTTTGCCATAGCTGCTAGGAACAATCAAGGTGCAAACATGCTTCTACACCCAACTCAGCAAAAAAAGTATAAAGGTACAGAATCAAAAAAAAATTCAGCTGCAAGGGAAGTCGAAGACACCTGGCCCAAACCTCTCTTCAAAGCAGGGCTCTGAAAATTTACATGTGAGCCAGCTGCTGCACTGTATGCAATAAAACCAGAAAACATCAAAACACCCAATTCCAGCATTCCCTTTAGTGAGACCACACTTGGCTACATCTAGTTGTGAAGTTTTTATTGTCCTAAAGAAAACTATCAGATCCTCTTTCTTCCACTGAATGGTTCTCAAATGCAAGGGACATATCACTGAATGGCTGTTTTTTCTGGTCAGAGACATCCATTACACCTAAGAATCTGCAGCTGTTAAAATTGCTTGGGCTCCTACACTGAAATAGCTCTGTCTGGCTACTGAGAAGCAAAGGGTGAGACACTACAGAGTGGTTAAAAAGGAGCTCGGATTTAAATAGGAGAGATAAAAAAATACTTTCACTTGAACTGGAAAAGAGAGCTGACCAAAAAGCAATCAGAAATAAATTTTTGAAAATGAGAGAATAAATGTAGGATACATTTCCCTGTCTTTCTCACTGCATGAGTTTAAAAAGGTAGCACTTCTCAGTGCTATATATAAAAGGCAGAGACTTCAGGGACTCACTCTCATTGCCATGTCAAGTGAGTAGCTCCAACAGTTTGCAAAGTTCATTCAATTCATCTTTGAAGTGCTCCATGCAGGCCTTCTGAAAGCATGCAGTGTGTGAGCAAATGGCAGAACAAGTGATGCAATCCTACTTTCACTAAAAAGCAAGGGATAGCTTCCGATTTGCTCCAAAAGGTTGTATATGGCCATGAATAGCTTGGTTTGCTTTACTGGTCTATCTGATTTGCTTTAAATACCTTTATTGCTTTAAAGTTTTCCTCTCTGTGTCCTCTAAGAGTATTTGAGTTCTGCCTGAACCTTGGTAGTCATTTCATTGCTGTATTGCCAATTGCTCTGTTAAGTGTACAGCTTTTTGGATCTCAAAACACCTGTACAAAAATTAAGTAATATATACTTTTTGCTTATTACACCAACCAGACTGCATGATTTCCCACTATGGATGCTTTCCTAAGGTATACCTCACATAAAACGTGTAATTACACTGATTCTATAGTTCCTTCTCTATAGCCCAGACTTATTGCCTCATGTCTCTCACCATTCTCTGCTCTAATGAGAGGAACAGACTTTTAGCCAAGGGCTGCTTTGCCACAGGGAATATATCCTGGCATGAAGGGCTGGGCAGGTGACTTCCAAGCAGTGGTCAACATGGGCTATAACCAAACCAAAAAGCCCAAGTCGACCTGTTCTGCTTATGGACCCTGTGGTCTCCAGTCAGCAGGATGGGATATTTCACACATAAACCCAAAATGCCAATTGTGCAATTCCTTACAGAAAATAAGCCTCTGGTCACTCAGATTTAGCCCAATCAAACAGCTGCCAGTGCAGCAAAAATAACCCAACACTCCCTCAGAGCATAAAACAGTGAATGCTATCACATCATATTGGAACCTAAACAACATCAGAGGAAGCAAAACCACAAATGCTGCCGCAACACCTTTGGTGAAAGGGTACATTCAGCCATAATTAAGCCCTGAAACAGAATGCTGCTATTTAGGTATTGTTTAAAATGTCATGTATGTAAAACGCCCACTTTTGAAAGGTCTCCTCGGGGCATGATAAGAGGGGATCAAGGGTCTCACAGTGAAGTTGCAGTTTGGATGGACAAAAGAAGAAACACGTGACTATCAGCAGTTCGATTTTTGTACATAACTAGCAGTCCCATCATGCAGCTGATACTTCCACTATTCAGTAAGGAAGGATTTCATTTGAGAGTAAACCATGAAGAAAATTTCTGGTTTATCTGAGAAACTATCTGGGTAGGCATATCTGGATCCATGTTAACAGTAAAAAAAATACTCAAAAATCATGCTGAAGTAAAACATTTGAGTTTAGAACCTTGTACATACTATGACCTGTCACATTTATGACTTCTTTTCAATTTAAGCAGTTAAGATTGTCACAAAACTAACATCTCACGTCAGAACTTATCCATAACCGATTTCAGATAAAACTGCTATTAAAACTCCATTGATGAAATTTGCCTATGAAATTCTCATGTTTCCTGAAAATCTGAAATTCTTCAAAGGACACTTCTTTTATTCAGACATATATATAAAATAAGTGGGTAGTCGAGATTAGCCTGCAATGGCTTACCATAACAACTTGATTCCAGCTCTTAAAGTTATAATTATTGCCATATTACTGCCATAAATGCAACAGAACTTGGGATTACGGTATTCTCAATTCTGAAATTGACTGTGTACATTCAACAGTTTGAGCTGCTAATACATTTTCTAATCCTGCAGAAAATCATATAAGTACAGATGCCTGTGGATTTTCCTGTAGTTCAATGCTCCATCCTGTACATTTGAACTATTTCAACTTCTGCCACCCTGCCCCAAGTCTTTTCAGCTTCTACAGCAACAAGTCACAAACACACAGTTAATACAGAGAATTCAGAAGCTATTTTGGAAATTGTTTTCAAATATCTTGGCAGGTAGAGCAATAATTCAGACTGAAAGGTGTAGCTCCCCAAACCCAAGTGTTCACAAAGGTTTAAAGTACCTTTCTGCCACACCACTTCCCTTAAAGACAAGAGAAATCCTGAGGCAGCATGAGCATCCTGCAGTCAGGGAGCTAAACTGCACCTCCGTAGCGAGCTGTAAATGTCACACAGAAATTTCAGGTGATTCAGCTTTTGACAATGATGGTGAGACACACATTACATCTGCCCTTGAATTTCTGCTGATATCTGAGTAACTGTGTGTGTAGGTGAGCAAGGCCGGGTGCAGTTTTCACACCTGATGTTTTGCTAATGCTGATCAGCACTCAGCATGCACACACCCCAATGACATATTTTTAGGACTGTTGAGAGCCTTCCTGCAACTCTGCTCTCCTCTGCTAGCCATAACACGGTACCACAAATAGCTTGGCAGTTGGCAGCACTTTCTAAGCCTCATAAAAATTTACTTCTGATCACAGAACAGGCTTTTCTATACATCCTATTCTGTCCAAACAGGCAAGATATTATGGGTGTAATGCTACCTTTCTGGGCAAATATCCTAGACATAATTGAACCTTTTTTTTTTTTTTAATAATTTGATCTACAATTGCAGCCTGAAGACTCAGTATGAAATTGCATCAAACATTTCAGTCTTAAGTCTTTCATTTTGGCTTATTCTATATTCTTTAGAGAAATTCCACAGCAGGGCTAATCATAATATTTGTTCTCATCACTTTTTAAGCTCCAAAAGTTAGCCGTAGCACTAGGTACAATTTTTAGTTATAGTCTTCTCTAAAATCACTGCATATCTCTAAGTGGCCCTAGGTTTGAAACATGGTCTGAAACCCCCCCAGATGCAAGAGATTGACAGGAAAATACTGGGAAACTACTCAGGCACAAAACATTACAGGAAGGTAATCAATCTTCTCCTTATTCCTGACCGGTTCTTTTCAGCCCTCAGCTACACACAACCTTTTGTCTTCTTCACTGCCTGCAGCAGAACAAAGCCCATGCACAGTTCAGCAGCCTTCCCTAGAAGAGGGCATGGGGAAAGCTGCTCCTACAATTGGCTCACTGTTCAGAGGAACCTGTCTTCCAGCCATCATTAAAACATAACATCTGAAGAGGGGCAAAAAGCATCAGCCTAAAAAATTAATTGAAACACGTGTAACAGTAAAGTGGCTAGATATCTTGAGATGCGTATGTTGATCGTATTCCTGTGTTCTCCAGGTATGGAAATAAAAACCAGATATCTGTCTTATTTACTGAAATATGAGAATACACTGAGAAGTTTTACCTCAGGGCTATAAATTATGAAAAGCGATTTTGCACAGCCTGGGAAAACACTTCAAACTGGCAGTGCTTCCTTCAGTGCTATGAAAACGTGAAATGAGAAGACAGCCAAGACGGGGGCTGTGGGTGGGGGGATTTACAAAAACACAAGTATTTTCAACTCAACTTTCCCATGTCTTTTTTAGCTCTGAGATTAACAGTACACTGAACTAAACTTAACAGAAAAGAACAAGGAGTTGTGTTATCCAGATGGCCATGGGGTAAAGAGCTATCTGTGCCAACTCCAGCACAGACTGGAAGGGACCAAGGGGAACAAGCTATTTCAAAGACCAATCACCTACCAACCAAATAACTACCACAGCTGATGAGAAGTAATCACCTGGTTAGTGCTCTCAGAATACACGTCAAGGAAGATGAAGTACCCACGGAGCATGAGATGCCTACACCAAGGGCCAGCAGTCATCTCCTGAGCTGAAAGCTGGCCAGCTGAATTCAGTTGCCAGGATGACCTGGGGAATCCTGGTTCCCTCTGACCTGCAGCATTCAATATTCTGGGGACAAGCACTTCATTCTCCAGAGCCGACAAGTCCAGGAATATTACAAGCTATTCCAATTTTCAAACAGATCTTCATTTATAAATTTCTTATGCACAAAACAGATTTTGTCAACAAATGAATAAAAAGCTCAAACAGGTATAAACAACTTAACCACATACTTATCAAACTTCTACTTGTTTATGTACTGAAAGCAAAACTGACAGTTGAACTGCAATTTCCAATTTACCAAAGCCTGATGGTATAAAAAAGTACAGCTGTAGGATTCAGGACATCTTTCAAAAGCAGTGAAGTGACTTAACATCCAGGGTCAAATCTTGAAAAAGTGATATAGGATACAGATTCCAAATGCTTAAGTGGCAGTATGAAAGATGCAATTTTTCTTTTCCAAGCTAGTGGCAGAGCATGCTGACAGGAACTCAGCAGAAGCTGAGTCAGTTCCTGGAGCTGACACCTCTCTCCAGGTGCTATGCATCCCGGGGCACTGCTGGACCTGCTGAGCCATGCAACATCTACCCACACACCACTGCTTGTGCCCAGCTTGTGGATCCCAGCTTTGGGCATGTCTGCAATGGGAAATGGAGACTCTGGAATTCATCTAACTCTACTGCTTTCAGGCAGGAATCGATCATGAATTCATCGATGCTTTGACTGAGGTGTTGGAGGCAAGAGAAATGCAGATACATTCAACATCTCCTTTGCTCAAAGTAGGCACCCCTGGATCTGAACCCAGCCTCTGGGATAAGCTTCCACACTCCCTCCTCTTGGATGTGAGGCCTCCAGTACAATCATGCTGTGCTCCAGAGACATTATTAAGCCCCCTAACTTGAGTGTACACTTTCCAAAGTCATGCTGTTGTGTATTTCTGGTTTAGAAAGTGTTTCTTCAGTGACAGTAGGCAGTTGAAACAAACAATAAAAAAATTTTTGAAGGTGTTTCTGAAATGTGTTTGCATTACATACCACATGTGATTATACAGCACAGATGGAGATAATCAACAAAGTTCTTTATACCAAATTAGGAAGGAAGGAGACATGGTACCCATGGCTCTGCCCAGGAGCTATACAGGTCCACATAGAGACTCAAAGTGGAGATAGAAAGTCACATTACAATTGGCAGGGGGTGTGGGGTGTGGAAGAAAACAACATGCAGAAAAAAAAAAAAGCAGTTAATAACAGGTTACCATTATATGAAAAAGTGGAAATGACACACAGAAGGCCTCCCACAATATAACAGACAACATTCTAATTTGGGGGGTGTTAATAATCTTAACTAAAATAGTCATAAAACGTTTTAGTTATGCTTTGCCATAACAGACAACATTCTAATTTGGGGGGGTGTTAATAAGCTTAACTAAAATAGTCATAAAACGTTTCAGTTATGCTTTGCACTTATGATCCAGTTTCACCAAAATGATGTGAACATATAGTCTCAAAGACTACTGAGTAATAATATAAACATTCTTGAATAAGAAGATTTATAGGTATTCTCTTTTTCTTGTTTGCCTCTAGAGAATTAAGTAAAAGTAGCTTTTAAACAAACATTGAAGAAAGCAAGGAATGAGCCTGACGCTTCTGAACTTCAAAATTCAAGAAAATATGCCCTTCCAATATCGAGATACGAATAACAATCCTTAGAAGTGGTCGGTACATCTTATCTGTTTCACTTTACGCACCTGCACTGAGTTGCCAGAGCAGGAGCCCCTCAGCTAAGAGACAGAACTTCTCAGACCATAGCAGACCAGTAGAGAACTGGGCTGCTCCACTCCCACAGCAAACACCAACTTGGGTAGATCGCATGTGTAGTTAATTCCTGCTAGCCAGTTATTTTGTAGCAACACTAACACTTGCACAGAGCCCTTGCTCTGAAAAAAATCACAGGACTGCAGTACATGTAAAAGAACCTGAAGATTTTGAGGTTGAGAGTAAGAAAAGAAGCTAACCTACATGAAAAACAGTATTTTGCCAAACAAGCATTAACAACAACAAAAAAAACCCCAGAGAGTATGGGACATGTCTATATTTTCTGCTTCTGACTGTCACAGAACACTGGGTTCCAGTACTCCTTGGAAAGACTCAGCCTCCTGACTTCAAGCTAATACTGAAAAAAAGAATCATTTTACTTCCATGTCAAGTGAGATAAGCACAGATGTTCTGCAAAAAGACCATAAAAGGAAGAGGTGAAGAACATGTCCGTGTATTTTCTAATTGTATTTCAGCTACTGTTAAACTAATTTTCTGGCATTTGAAATCTTTGAGGAAAAACAATACTTACAGAAAAGCATGAAGAACTCAGCTTATTCAAGGAATACTGCTCAGTTTACAAATCAGATTTTTCTTCATACTGCTGGAAGACACACTGACTTGCAAACAGGAACAGAAAGGGTGACATCTGTTGATCCCAGCTCAGCTCTTTATATCACAGATTGGGAAATTCTCGTTTGCACAGAAAAGTGAGCGTAGATAGACAGTTTTATTTTGGTGTGTTGTCCACATTTGTATCTTTTTTGCCCCACAGTATCCAATAAAATCTTCTAATAAATAAGAACATGGACTTTATTTCCTCACCTCCTTTCTCCACTGATGCTTCACATTTACAGAAATATTAACATTTAATAACACTTCTCTTTAGTGCTGGACAAAGCATGCAAAAATATCTTTTCCTTCTTGCACGATGTTGTCACATTTGCTTTGAGACAAATCACAGACTCACAGATCTTTCCCGTGGGACAAAAACATAATGACAATGTTTCTTTTATATTTCAACGGCTGATTAAACCTCTAGGATGAAAGCTATGTGAAATTTTAATCAAGACTAAGCTGACTTACAGCAGCAGAGCTCATGATGGTAATTTGGCAGGCACTTGAGATGTGTCTAGGCCAAGCTTGGCAGTTGCACCCTCTATCCACTGGAACCTATTTCAGCCACCAGCAGGAGATGCAGAGCATGAAGCTCCTTGTGTACCACACTTTGTATTACATACCCATGGCTTGGTTGCTCAGGTTATGATGCAGGATATCTATGCTAATATCAGCATTTCCACACCTCTATCCTGACAATCACATGAATACTTGTCATATTAAAGGTGGCTTCAGCGCTGATACTACACACAGAAATAAAAACAAAATTGCTTGTGTGGCCCAGGACTGTAAAGACAGGAATCAGCATTTTGAGCTGTAACAGGAAGGAGCTGATAATCTGCATAGCATTTGGAGCAATGATGGAAACCATCAGTCCTGGAAAACAGGCTCTATGTGTCCCTGCTTAAGCAGGGGGGTGAGACCAAGTGGCCTGCAGGGGTCCCTTACAACCTCAACCATTCTGTGATTTTGTGACTTGCATTTCCCTGCCTAAATACTATGCATATCCTTCCAGATACACTGATGATTAGTTTCTTGCCAAAATTAAGACACTGGAAGGTGAAGACTAAGCACCAGAAATGCAGTTATTGAGTATCATCCCATCTAAGACCTTGGCTGCAAATACATGGATAAAAACAGAAGCAAGCACTGGGTACAAGGCTTCATTTCTCAAGCTTGGACTGGGGCCCATGCCAAAGTGCAAGAGTTAATATAATTCCCTTACAATGTAAAAATTAATGTAATAGACCACTGTTGTTCTCAAGTGAAAGAGGATATAAGGCAGACTTTGTGAACCAGAAAAAAAGAAGACTTAAAATGTATAAAAATTGCTATTGTGAGTCAGACTAAGGGAACTCCAGCTAAGAACTGGCTGCCGTGAGACCAACAGACAAAGCGGTGAGTTGGGGGGTGAGACATGAGCAGAGTAATGAGAAATTCTGAAAGTTTGAGTTTACAAGGCTTACTAAAAGCACACCGCAAAACTTGCATAAACGTACACTTGCTGCAAAAACCTGGCACACAAACTATTCTCTGGTACTGTAAAAGTCAGATGCTTGTTGGGCAATTCTTCTTCAACCACCAAGAAATTTAGGACAGGAATTACTGAACCAAAGCCAAGCTTGCTGAAGCAATTACACAGACCTGCAGGGCCCTGCAGCCGAACAGCCACAGTCCATTAATGGAGAGCTGAAGGATCCATCCCCTAAGGTGACTAAAAGCCCAACATAAAAACAAGGTCCCAACAAGCCATGACAGTGGTTATCTTAGGAACTTGAAGGATAATGCTCAGTTACCAACCCTATTGCACACACCAAATCAGGTAAGCTGTATGCAGCAATGGGGCTGTGGCTTTGGAGCAGCAAGGCTCCCACCCAGGACACACATCACACAGAAGATGGAGCAAGGGAACATGCTGCCTCCTCCTCTAATGCCCAAGGGGGTTCAAGAGCAACCCAAGACCAAAAGTTTTCTTGCAAACCCTCTTCATAGGAGTTGAACTATTATTTGCTGTCTCTATGCAATTCTGTGAAGATGAACCACTGGTGAGTCACTACCAAAGGAAGAATTCATGTATACCCTTACTGTAAGGCATCTTGAGGGGAGGGAGAATGGAAGGGAAAAGGAAAACAAAAACCTTAAAAAACAAAGACTGCAATCACCCAAGGGTTATTCTTTCCAAAAAAAGATTCAAGATCATATTTGTAACGGCAATAAACACTTCAGTTATATGCTTACTGCATTTCAGATTAGCATATATGTTAGCAGTCTGTCATACAACAGCTTTAGGGGCCAAATAGTTTGCTCAATTCAAGTATCTACTCCAAGACCCACTGGAGAATAAGAAAAACAATTTGAGCCAAGTATTCGTGTAAAATACTTATTTTGCCAGCACCCTAAAGAAAATAAGCAGAGAAATCTCAAGTTGCAACTTAAACATGAACATCTATTACCGTTTCCTTGCAGTCTATAAATCTAATCTTACTGCCTGTACACCAGATTTAGCCATGCCTTCTGCAATTTCTCAAGTGTCCTCTCTTCTACAAAGTCTTAATCTGTATTAGCTTTTCTTCTTCGTGTACATTTAAGGTGCAAAACTGTCCTTTCCTTCCTGCAATTATGCATCGAAAGAACTTGCAATGACTTTGACTTTCTCCTTTTCCTCATGTAATACATTAACATAAATCAAATTAGAGGAGCGGTGTGGCAGTTGTCCTGTGATGGATTCTGATGATCAGCAAATTCATCACAAAGCCAAAACCAGAGTTCAATGAGAGCAACTGCAGAGGCAAAAAGGGCTGTCTCTGAAAGCTCAATTCTGCCAATGTCAAATTACCAAAAGATGAAAATTGGTTTTGATGTTAAAATTGTCCTTGATTTTGTTTTCTGCAATGTTAGCCTTTTAAAGTCATTTTTAGCTAAGAAAGATAGGTTCTCCAGTTGCTGGACTGCCACTCATAGAAAAAATGCTTGAACAGTCCCTTCTGAGGAACACAGATAATGTTTGGATTTTTTAAATGTTTAAATTATCCATCTAGAATAACAAGGTTCTGTACTCATCTTCATGAATTTATACATCCTATGCCTATATAAGTGTAAATCTCTAAATCTGAAACATTTGTGAAAATAGCACCACAGTCCAGCAATAAAAAAAACAGACTACATAGCATCATTCTTAGATAAAAATTAATAATGAAAAAATAACCTATCAGTTATGAAAACAGCATCAACATGACCACTTGCTTCATCCTTAGCTGTATCCTAACTCCACAATTAGCCAATAATAAAATTCTTTTTTCCCTTATTTCCAGGCAAAGTTTTCCTGTGGTCAACAAAGAGTACAGAAGGAAGGATTAGAAAGCTATCCCACAGAAAGCAGCGTGAGTGCTTATTAACCTCAAAAGACTGACTCAGAGGATACTAAATTCCAAAACTTGACACATGCTACTTCTTGTATCCCAACTGGCTCTGTGGTTTCCACCACGATTTCTCCATTCTCCAGCAAAAACATCAAACTATTTGGAACCAGATGCAGTTCAGACAGTAATGGAGATCCTAAAACTCAGCTTTTCTTAGCCAGGGACAGACATCATCATCCAAGACTGGTCTTACACAGAGAGGCATGGTTATTGTACTGGAGATGCAATGGCTTCGAAGTTTTCCAGCTCATTTAAGAAAATTGCTACACAGCAAGAATGCTGTCAGAAGGCTGTCATATGCAACGGTGGCACAGCTGCTCTCACAAAACACCCAAAACCTTGTCTTCAAGCTTGTATGCCTGCCCTATGTCAGGATGAGGCATTCGTTTTTCTGAATGTAGGACTATATCTTTCAACGAGTTGAATAATAAGAGTGACTTTATTTTTTTCTTTTTTTTTCTTCTTCCTAGAATACTACAATCCAAACTCCTGATCAGTTAATAGTTTTTGAGGTTTCCTGCTTACTGCACCTAAACCATTAAACCCAGAATATTTTCTCTTAAGAACACAGGTTAAGTCACATGAACTTATCAGAAAACAATTAGTGAATCGTTTAAAAAACACTAACATGAAGAAAGTTGTCAGACTGGAAGTTAGTATAAATATGCTTTAAACAAAAGAACTTCAAAAGTGTTGAACAACAAAACCCACAGAGGATATCTCTATGCTGAAATACGTTGTTTAATATTCTACCATCTGTTCAGCAGCTGGTTACAAAACAAGTCTCAAAACCTTCTAAACACTAAAATAATTTCATATTTCCATGGAATGACTGGAGAATATATCTTAAAATAAACAGATTCAGCTTCCATTATCTCTGTAGTAGGAGCAGGAAATACTCAAGAATGAAGTTACAGATGGTTTTTCATGGCCATGAACACACATACCAAGTTCACCATGTTTCTAGAATGTGCCTTCAACTTTTGCTTGAAAAATATGCAGTAAAAGCTAACAAAGGATGGTCACATTTTGGAGGTCAAATCATGGAACAAAGAATTTAATGAGAGAGATCATTATGTCAGAAGATTTCCAGCTACATCAGAAATGGAATAATGGAATCATAAAATGGCTTGGAAGGGCCCTTAAAGATCATCTAGTTCCAAACCTTCTGCACAGGCAAGGACACCTTCCATCATATCAGGCTGCTCAAAGCCCCATCCAACCTGGCTTTCAACACTTCCAGAAATGGAGCATCCACAATTTCTCTGGGCAACCTGCTGCAGTGCCTCAGCACCCTAATAGTAAAGAATTTTTTTCTAACATTTAATCTGAATCTCCTCTCTTTTAGTTCAAACTTCTTCCTCCTTGTCCTATTACTATCTGTCTATGTAAAAAGTCACTCTCCCTCTGGTTTATAAACCCACTGTAGATACTGGAGGTATGCTGTGAGGTCTCCTGGAGCCTTCTCTTCTCCAGTCTGAACAACCCCAGCTTTCTCAGACTGCTTTCACGGGAGATGTGCTCCAGCCCCCTGATCATGTCTGTGGTTTTCCTCTGTACCTGCTCCAATAGGTCTATGTCCTTTCTGTGCTGAGGACCCCAGAGCTGGATGCAGTACTCCAGCTGGTGTCTCACAAGAGCAGAGTAGAAAGGCAGAATTGACTCCCTTGACCTGCTGCTCACACTTCTTATGATGCAGCACAGAAAACTGTTGGCCTTCTGGGCTGCGAGCACACACTATATGCTCATGTCCAACTTGTCATTCATGAGAACTCCTTCTCTGCAGGGCTGCTCTCAATGAGTTCTTCTCCCAGACTGTGCTTATGTCCAGGATTGCTTTAACCCATTTCTCAAGTTTGTCCAGGTCCCTCTGGGTGGCATCCTATCCTTGTGTTGTGTCAACTGCATGGCTCAGCAGATTTTTAGCCACAAACTTGCTGAGGGTGCACTCAGTCTCACTGTCTATGATATTGATGAGCAATCTCAGGTCTCTAAACAGAGCCCTGAGGGACATCACTTGTCACCAGCCTCAACCTGGACATAGAGCCACTGATCACAGCTCTCTGGCTATGTCCATCCAGGCAATTCCTTATCCACCAAATAGTCCATCCTTTGAATCCACTTCTCCCCAATTTGGAGATATGGTCATCATGTGGGAAATGAAAGATCATCCTCATCCATTTTAGACTAGATTTAAAAGCAAATCCTGCCAAGCATTCTTGGTTTTCAAAGTTCAACATTGAGAAAGTTTCTGATATGGCCAGAAATCTCATGTTCATACTAGCAATGACTGCCTTCTTTACAGTAAATGTACCACAACCTCCCATGGTATCTAAGCCATGCTGTTAACCACAGACATATGTTGCATATTACTATTTGCGGTAACAATCTGTTTGCATTCAGAGTCTCTTATTCTGGTTTATCGGTGAACCTCTGTCACACAATGCATATTACCATCAGTGAGGTTTTGGGGGGTTTTTTTTTGCTTTTATTTTTCAGTCTTGTCTTTGTTAGCTTGTTTTTTCAATTTTCTGATGCTTACAATTAAAAAAACCCCAACCCATGAACATTTGAAGAGATAAAACAATTAAATCAATATGCAGGAACAAAACTATGCTATTGTGAAATTTCAAATAATCATCATCTAATAGTCCTGGTCTCACTTTTATGCTCTTAGGTCCCTGAATATTCCAGAACATAGTTTGTTACAGGTCTCACATTTCTAGCTGCACATAGTAATACTAATACTCTTTTAAAAAAAAAAAATCAGTATTTTTTTTAGTATTAGGAAAGGGAGTGATAATAATTCAGCACCAGTTTAATAAATCCAGTCCACACCTTTACATCCTTCTGAGGCAATTCACTGAGGCAAACAGTGCTTGCTGTCCTCTTTTCTGCTTTCTCAATGAGGCCTGGCAGAATCAGACTTCTGCTTTGCCACAGTCAGCCAGACTTGATTTTTCTGACAGCAAAATCCATGTTGACTGAATTAAGGATTTCTGAATCAAAGTCAGCCAGATGATTAAAGCCACTTCTGTTAAAACAATGAGAAATACTTAATTTCCCTGAATCAGCACCCATGCACCAGCCACGGAGTCCATCAGCAGTTCACTCAAAGAGACGAGATGCATCACCATCTACATAAATGCAAGCAAATAGCTGTCGGGGGGTGGGATGGGGCAGGGAGCAGATTTCAAAAAAGGAAGATGAGGATGTAGGTAGAACAGGCCCCTAGACGCAATTTTAGTTCCACATTCTTGCCAGATGCTTTGACATGGGGCGGGGGGAGAAAGCCAGAAAGAAGTCATTCAGCCTAATGGTGACTGTCTGTTCTGCTGCTGCTATGAGCATAAACAACTTTTACCACCGTGTGTGTAAAACAAGAAATTTGTTTTGCAATATACTCTTGCTTTTGCATTTAATCAAATTTTGCACATTCCCACTGTCCTTTTCCAGTTCACAGAGACTGCTTCCCTCAGCTTTTCTAACGGCATTACTTTTGGAAGCAGCGCAAGGTAACCTGGATGCTGTCCTGTTTGGCCTGCTGTGCTCTTGCTGTAAATTTTAAGAAAAAACACCACATCAGCACAATTTCAGAACTCAGGTTCCTTTGCAAATCATGGGTAGCAAAGAATTTTGCAAGTTGGCAAAGCATTAGAAGGACATGCACCATAGTCAGGAGTGCAGCAGTTACAAATCACACAGAAAACCCTGAGGACATTGAGGGCAGCATTTCCAAGGGCACTGGTTTTACCACCACAACCAGACAGCAAGAAGACTCAGTGCTGCTTGCTAAATGAGGGTCAATGGGATTTTTCCATCCTGTCACTCAATATTATAGAGTTAGCAAACATTTTCAATTGATCAATCTGGTTGTTCTCATCCTTCAAATAACCTCTGTTGACCTATCACTCTAGGCTCTATACTGCAAACTTTGTGCCTCTGCAGAGCTCCACATTAAAACACTGTTGGTTTCTTCTGCAAGCTAAACAAAAACCTTCTACTTTAGGCAATATAGCAGTAAGACACATGAAGCATTTTAGTCAACAACCTTTCAAAACACACGCTTTTTTCACTGTCAGAAAGTGTTCTTTAAATCTGAAACACTACACCTCTTCTTAAATCCTGGAAAGCATTCCGCTTCCCTTTGCCATCACAGCTCATTTATCTTGCAAGAAGTTTCCTAGTGTATGCTACAGAGACGAAATTTAGAAAGGGCATAGAGAGAAAACATGTCATGGTGGCTGATGTTAGCCTCTGGACCTGACTCTGCATGCATACTGCACCATGGAGCAGCTTGCACTCAGACCTGTACTGGAGCCATCACTTCAGTGCAGAGCACTTTGGCCACTACTTTCACACCTAGAGTCATGCAATTGTAAACAAACGCATCACAGAATTATACACCCATTTTGCTCAGGATTTAACAAGTCTTTCTCCAAAGAACGGTCTTATTTTTTCTTTACCTTCACCCCAACCTACAGAAAGTTTTGAGAAAGCACCTAGATACAAAAGACCCTCTAATCCAAAGTTACTTAGAATGCAATGAACCCATATGGATCCATGTAGCCATTTTTTTTAACTTCCTCTCATATTCACCTTAGTCCCATTTTTGAAAACAGAAATCCTTGTGTTGAGTTCCTGATCCTCTCCCAGGGGCAAAGAAAAAAAAAGAAAAGATGCATTGGGATGTCTGCCTTAGTCATGATTGACATACATCTAAGGGGCATTTAGATATCTAAGGGGGTATAAACTCCTCTTTCCTCTGAGACAAAATGAGCACACAACCTAGGGAATTCTGTGGCCTTGTGAGTAAAATATCACAGTGCTATCTGTCTGTGGCCACTAAAAATGTCTTGGGTTTTATTCTTTTGAACGAAGAAAAATCTCCACCTTCCGTGAAGCTGACAAAATTCAACTTCAGCCTTTACCTCAGTCTTCAGAAACCTTCTAAAACCTGGCAAGAAAAGAATACAAAACCTTGTATGAATGCACTCAAGTGAAGAAAATGCATGAAGCTCTAAGGTTTGTTTAACATCGATATGTCTTAAATGTAACAGATTACCAATTAAATTTAAAAGGACTAGAGAGCAGCATACTTAATTAACCAATTTTGGATGACTGCTCAAAGTGTACACATTTGAATATGAGACCCACCAAGGCAGCTGTGGGATTCAGTTTTCAGAGGACCAACTGTTAACACTGGAAGGTAACAGAAAAGAAAAACTATCATCTGGAAGTTCATCAGACTTATTTTCTGCTCTGTTGAGTAGGTTGTTTTTCTCTGAAGTGGTTCTGGCCAAATGCAGATATTTACATAGGACTGTTCTGCAGCCTGGTAAGAGAAAGCCTTTACACATAAAAGCTGCTTGGTCACCGATTGAAAGATTTTTTTTTTTAAAGCTTTTTCTTCACTTAGCATCAATTTCATTTTTCACCATCAAGCACAGCCACACCACCCTGTGAATAGTAATTCACTCATCACCAAACACAGGCAATCCTTATCTGGTTAGTCAGTACTGGTTCCTCAGCCTCATTTATAACTTGTTCTGTCTGAAATACTTAGACACTAGACAGAATGAGGAATTAGTATGGGGAACTTTCACAGATGCATATAAACGTTTAATAAGGCCAAGTGACGTGAAGGCCATGGACTGGTTCCAGTTAATTAAGGCTAAGGTGTCAGCTTCTGCAAAAATCTCAGCATGAGTATTTGCTGGATGAAGGGGGTCTGTAATGCCTACAAAACACATTCATTTTCAGAAAGTTCAGAGATACTTCAAATTGGTATGCCAAAATCTTTATTCAGCCTGGTATGAAGAGAGCTGAGTGGTTTTTGTCTCTCCTAGTTCTAAAGAGCCTTTCTTGTAAGCATCACCTTCCTTCTTGAGACAAAACCAACACCAAATGAAAACAGATGAACGCAGCAACACATGCTATGTGGAGGCAGGGTCAGGAGAACCTGGTGTGTCCTCAGTTTCTGACCCCACACCAGCATCCATTTGATGGATCACCTCACTGTGGGGCTGTCTGGGGATAAACCCAACTCAGTGAGCCTAAATTTGGACACAGTTCTATCCTATTTCCCTCCCAGTGATGGGCATCATACAGATCCTTGCAGGGATTCTCAACCAGCTTACAAGATGCATGTGCCTAACTGACAAAGGGTGAAGAAAGAACAACAGCACCAGTGCCCATTTTGCAAAATCATTCTTTGCTTGGTGATGTTCTCCAAGCTGCATTCCATGCATCCCTCACTGTGTGGAGAAGACTGAAAGCAACTGAAATGGGAACACCTTGGAGCACATTAGAATTATTTCAGTCTAACATTTGTTCTTAGATCAAAGGGGGGATTTTGGAGTGGGGTATTTTTGGCTTTTCAGTACAAGGATAGACTTGACCAATTTGGCCAGGCTCTGGAGCATGTTACAAAAAGACCTTAGAAGATGGAGGACACATATTGGCAATACAAAGGGCCTCAGAAGGCATACAAATTAGGAGACTGATTTTTGTCAGAAGATTTTGGCAGGGGCAAAAGCCACAAAAACCCTCAGGAGGAATTACTATTGCTAGAGGAAAGGGGAGAGAAATAAAAGGAGGGGGAAAAAAGCAATATCATACAGAAAGAAAAATATCTTCTTCAGGGGGGACAAACTGCATTTAGAATTTGCAAAAACAAACTACAATTTAATAATGTGGACTTGAGATAGGGATAAAGTTGTGCAAGATTTTATCTCATAATGACAGAAAATTAAATCTCCTGAGATTGTACCTTTCAGTAGATAAACCCAATGATAACAGTAACTTGAAAAAAAAAAAAGTTCTAAAAACACGCCACAAGATTTAGCTGCATCTTCAATGTCACCTCCATTTAGAGTACGCATCTAAATCAACAAAATAAGACATGAATAACCCAGCTAGGATTATTTAAGAATCATAATTTAATCAAATTATCATACCTGAACACAAAAACTGGTCATTCTAGGGTACAATGTTGCAAAAGCAGCTTAGTTTTCTCCTGGTTTTAATTGTTACAAAGGTTACTATGCTATTGACTATATATTAGCATTAGGTTTTGGCAACAAAAGGAAATACACTATATTATAGTAATCAAATATATTGATATATTATAGAGTATACTATGCTATAGTACAGTTTTGAAACTACTACCCTCTTAGAAGACATCTCTTGCCATTGTTCTTCAAGTTTTAAGTCAGAACAGTCAAAATATTTACAAAACATAAAAAGTATGAGAAAAGTTTCTCAGGTGTACGGTAAGAAAATTAATTTTAAAACCCTACTAAAAACCCCAAAGAAACAAAGAACTTTCAAGGTTTTACACCCTGTTTGGGCTTGCACAACTCTCACTGAAGCAGGCAGGGATTGTGTGCCGGCAGCTGAACACGAGACTGGGTTCAGGAAACACCACTGTGAAAGTTTGGAGGAAAAATAAAATAAGCACAGAAAGAAGATTAATAGCTTTTAAAAAAAAATCCTACATAGTAAGCCACAGAACAGAATGTCAGTTCCAGAAAAGATAAGAAGCTATTCCTTTTTAGATACAACCAAAGCACAGTCTAAGATTTCAATCTAGCACATAGTTGCAAAAGAGCCATAGAAGGCAAGAAAGCAGAATACAGGCAAAATGCTTCACTAAATAAATTTCTAAATGTTTTATGAACGAAGGGCTACTTAAGAAAAATGGAGCACTACACATTTCAAGAGGCAATATATAAATGAGATTAGATTTTGGAAACAGGATTTAACCTTGCAGTTCTGATAATGACGTTTCACACACTGACATGGTGCCCTGGCATGGAATGCACTTCTCAAGAAGTACAAATTTTGACTTGCTAAAAATAATAATATTTGTTATCAGCAAGGGAAAGCAGCATGTATTAAAACATTCTCAGGGAAAAACATTGTCCCTGTACAGTCTGAAATGAGACCCAGTGAGGGAAGTATTTCATGAATGTTAATCCAGGTCCACCGAGTCTCAGTCCAATACCCACAGGTTTGCATACATCAGTTCCACTAAATTACACTTCCATGCCTGTCTGTCTTAGGTAACAACAACTATTTTCTCTTTACCATTATGTTGTTCTGGTGAAAGTTACACTAATTTAGGCAGATTTATTTTATGGTCAACTTCCTTCCATCATTTGTCTAACAAACTATAAATAAAAAGTATTTTGCAGAGCATGCATGTAAAATAAAGTAAGAGCAATGTGGTGTAACTTCCACACAAAACTTGACAAACCATGCTATGAACACTAAAATCAGAGATGGCAATGGGAGAGTTTAGTTTTCACTCCCCTTTGTTTTTTCTTATTAAAAATCCCTGAGGACATGAGCCTTTAACTCAACTTGCATACACTCTTCTAAAGACCATGTGCAAATGTGCTTAATAAATATGATTTCAGGGACCTTACTTAATTTTTTTAATACCTGCTGCAACTTGAATCTAGGGTATGTATTTATCCCGAAGCAGTAAGGGAGAGCGTGCTAATGCCTCATACAATGTAAGGAATGCTGCTGTCTGCATAGTTTACGTATGAATGGGGGACACCAGCTCCTACCTGGAAAGCAATGACTGCAGAGCCCATGCCTTGGCATGCATCTAAACGTTTGACCTTGAGACACGCTGAAACTTCAGCAAGTACTGGAGCAGTCAATGATGGCTGTGGTTTCAGGTGTTCCTAATCCAGTGGGCAGCAGCCACCACACCAGAGCCAACTCAGCTCCTTTGAGAAGGCATCCATTTAGTCCAGGCTCTGCGCAGTACTGGAAGAATGAGCTCCAAGAACCAGTGCTGCAAGGAGTCACTTATCAAGCATGACAACTGAACAGTCATCCTGAAACACTCTGATCAGCAGGCATTTTATCATATCTTTTAGTGGATGTCCTTTACTTTCAAAATACTCCAGTAACATCTGTTGTACTATTTAGACATCCTAGAAGTGGGCTCTGCTTTAAAAAGGCACAATATCTGAATTTTAAAACTTGGAAGAGTCAACTACCTGCTACCCTCTGCAATATGGTAGACATGCTGAAAGAAATGACTGAGCAATAGTAACTGGACAGCAGTGTGATTGAAAATGTTCTTCAGCTCTGCATCAAAAATACCACATATGCTATGAAGTTGGATATTGAATGATGAAAATCTAGGATGTAGATGTATTAATAAAACCATAGTTTTAGGACACTAAGCCAGAAGGTTATCATTTCCAGGCATGGGACTGGGGTTCTCCTGCAGAGAAACGTGCCACCTGGTGTCATGCAGGGCAGCAAGCAGCGAGCCTCTTCCATCAGAGGTCTCAAAGGTTGAGAAGGTGAGAAAATTCAGACTCTATTACTGCGAAAGCCACCAACCCAGTGAGCAATCTACAACTAAAAATCTCCTTTCACACCACCTTGTCCCTTGAACACTCTCAAAGAAAGTTGCATTTTCAACTTGCCTTGTGCTACAGTATCTAAGTGAAAGCATTATGTACTCCTGTCAAGATAGCTCCATCAATGAATGATTGAGCCCAACCAATTTCTTCTGGAGGAAAAAAAAAATGGAAAAAAGGGATTTGCTGATTCAGTAATTGGAACATATTATGTTACTTGTTCCAGACAGGCCTGATGGACTTCACTTGTTCAGCTTCATATGCCTTTCAACCGTATTATTTGAATGATACACTGTAACACATTAAAACTAAATAAATTGCAAAGCAGGTATCCACTTGCCATGGTCTAGTGAAAAACAGATTGAAATCAAATTTATAATTGAAATAAGATGTTAAGATTTGTACTGTGAATTTTTGAATACAGAGCAGACTTTCATCTCGTAATTCCCTGTGACACTGTGTGCTGTTGCTGTTTGCTGGTGTTAAGAGGTGAAGTTACATTCTCAAGCATCATTGCCTGCCATCCTGAAGATCTGTGCATATTTCCTTGAAGGGAAAACACATGGACTTCTCAGGGTCAGCCTCACACAGCACCAAAACTGTAATCCAAAGTATCCTTTGTCAGAAGCAAATGTAACACAACAAAACGTATTTTGAGAAATAACATATAGGTAGCAGTCTGCTACATTTTAAAATTTTCTTCTATTGGGGGTGGGAACCAAACAAAAGAACAAACCAACCTTTAACTTGCAATGCAGTAGGCATTTCAGCTCCTCAAAGTATCATATGATCTTACTCTCAGCCCAACAGTCAAGCCTGTCATGTTAAATTGGGAGTAATTTACAGACCACATTTTAGGTCTGGTTCTACAAAAGCAGTGCCTCAGCAGGTGGATGTCAGGCTCATCGACTAGGGCACTGAGGGACAACCTTCTCCACAAAGCAGAAGGAAAAGGGAAAGGGAGAGAGCTAGAAAGAGAAAAAGGTGAAAATTGTTGAATCCAGTATTCATAAATGCTTGTCCTCATTTTCATAACATATATGTACTTACAGTCTTTTTTTCCTCCCTGGTTGTATGCAACATTCAGCAGTGAAAAAATTATGCTGTTACATATTTTGCATGACTTGAGTCTCTAGGAGGATTTGACTAGAAATGCTAGACACCAGTACTGTTCTCTTTCCAGTTTACTCTCTCTTCCTCACACACACATCCTTTAGAAGACACTTGCTCATCATAGACATCTGACCCATCTCCTAGGGAGAAGACTGCTAGACACTAGCTCTGCCATCGTGTCAGAGGGCACACTCACTCAGGTACACTCATGCAGCTGGAGAGCCTAGATGGGGCCCAGTGCTGTGCACAGATCTGTGGGCATGGATCTGACTCTGGACATCCATTAACATCCATACAGGTCAATACAGTACTGCTTAATGGATAGAGATCCCTGAAGTTGGACTTAGATGTTAACACCCACAGGCAAAACCGACCACCGAGACCCTACAGCTCTCACTCTCCTCTGAGACCCCACAGCTGTACCAGACAAACCCTGGGAGCACCTCTGGCTTTTCCAGGACTACCACCATCAGCTGCCAGCAGCTCCTCTGCCCTACCATTGGTCCATCAGGCCCTTCTCCTCCTCCTGTCACACCTCCTAACAGCCACTGACAGAGACAAGGGACATAAAACCTTAGTAGCGTCCAAAATGCAAAAAGGCAGATATAGCTGAAGGTGGGTGGAGATTTCTTCCCTTTTTTCAATGGGCAGCAGGGCCACTGAAAACACTGCAGGCCAGTCCCAGCACTGCCAGTCCCCTCTAGCCAGCTCTCAGCCTTCCATTTCTCCTATCACAGCTTCTACTGTTAAGGGGCAGGTAACAGATTTAGCTGATCACGGATTTTCTGGGTTAGTTTTCAATTCGGTTCTCTGGACCAGCTTACTACAGGGTGGGATAAACACAGCTTGCTGGAAGGAGGAGGATAGAAAGAGACACTATTTCTATCAGATCGAAACAATTCTTGATCCAACTTCTGTTACCAGGCTTCAGCTGTGCCTGCACTGAATTTTAACTTTTTTCAGTGAACCAAGGCCATGCCCAGTTTTGACATGTTAGAAATTTGATTCAGGTTACCAAGTACAGCTGTAGGCAAATGTTCAATACAAAAAAAAAGGAGATATTTTCATACTCTGTGATAGTTAAAAAATAATAATTTTTTTCAGCTGTTACAGCAATTAAGAAACAGATGGGAAGAGAGGGTGGGGAAGACAAAGTCTACCCACAGTGGGAACATGATGGGTTGTCTTGGAAGTTCCTCGGAGGAAACCACACTGAAACAGTAAACCTCCAACACGGTGAGCAGGATTGCTGCTAATGTACAGAGCCGAAGGGCCAAATTAATTCCTTGTGTAACCCCAGTGACTTCAAAGGAGTTAGTCCAGAGATGAATTTGGCTTAAGGAATTTTGAAATGGACCCTGACCAATTCTCCCTAAGCAGGTTTCAGATCTGTGGCTTCTTGTGTTACAAAACTGCCTTGGCTCTGTAATGTTATTGTGTCCTTTATCAGCATTTTTATTCATACAGAATGTCTAACGAACTCCAAACCAGTAGCACCACCTGATTAATATCAACCACTCTTCAAAGCATTTGTCTTAACACCAGGGGTTGTTGTTTTTTCAAGCTGGTGGGTCTCAGCACTGATGACTTCATTGTGTGGTCCGTCTGGTCAAATTTGCTGCTGAAATCCAGTCTTTTGCAGCTGAAGGGTAATATTTTAAGTTAGTCATGAGCAGGGTTTGAATGCTAAACTTGACCTCTCCACCTTTTCCAGTGTGTGTATTTCTGTGCTTCCTCTGCAGCCTCTGGATGCCCATGTGCGGTTTTCTTCTTCTGGCTCCCAGAGAGACAAGATTAACGTTGCCTTGTCACATATTGATAACCAGCAGTGAAACATAAACAGCCAAAAAGCTGTAATGAGTTCTACTTATTCTCTTTATATAAAACAGGATTTATGGTGACTGATCACATTTCCAGCAGCCAAAAGATGTGTAAGAAGTGATTATACAGTCTAGTCTGACTGTTCTCTCTGCTTCAGCTGTAATTACACTTTTGGGTGGCTCAGACTAAGCACACCATTTTTAAAAAACTCTCCCCTAAATGTTCAAAAAGTAGCCTTTCTGCCAAAAACCACCTCTTCAGCCAAAAGTATGACTTTCATATTCATAAATGCATTCAGGAGTGCTGCACTGTTGAAGCAGTCTCAGTAACTTAAGTGGGGAGAAAAGTTCTACTCAACACAGGTAAGAGCATCACTGTTAAGCCCACAAGCATCTACGCAGCCCTTACAATATGACCTAAATATTTTTTCCAAGGTCTGA
>NW_008654323.1:21036-26642 GCF_000695815.1 Acanthisitta chloris | reverse complement strand
TTCCCTCCTGAAGTTTTGCTGTAATGGTGTGGGTGGCTGAAAGAATTGTTTGAATCTGCTTTCTCTTCCCCATCGCTTCTTGTATTGCAATTTTTTTACGTCTCTTACAGGATACTCTGTTTTTCATCAAACACAGACAGACTTTCAGACTGGGCTGCTAAAGCCTGACCAGCCAAACTTAAGAAGAGGAAAATATATATTAAAATATGGTATGAAGATAATGCCCCTGTTAACAACATCCATTCATGGCTCAATTCCAAGTTTTATCATATACCTTTTACCACTCTCCTCATATAAACTGATTCAAATTCATAGCAAGAATCAGTGACCATAAGCAAAACAAATCATTTAACAGGAAGCAAAAGGCATACAAACTACTCAGTTTCCATTCTCAAAGTGTACGGCAAGTAGGTAGTTTGTGAGGCAAAAGATCTATTTCTACTTTGTTAACAAATTCATTACCTCTGGCTCATTGCTTTCATTAAGGAAGTACATCTGGCTGCAATAAGGAAAGCATGCTGAATATTTTATACATGATTTTGTTCATCATTTCAGAATTAAGTGAAAAATCAATTCACAATGGAAGGCAAAACTGAAACTGAGGAAAACAGAAATTGCCATATTAAATCAGACTTGAGGCACTATTGCTTGGCAGCTGCACAGCCCAGCTGCTCGAGAGGCAGCTGCAAGACCTCCACCACAGACAGATGTGGGATAATCAGCCAGCATCCTGAGGTGCATGTTGATCTCTACCAGATAAGAGATTGGATTATGACAGATAATGGTTTACTATATCTTCATGAACAGTAACCAGATACAGATTTACAGGCAATTGAGGAGGATTCAAGGAGGGGGGAGAGCTCTAATCCTGTTCCTTGGGTATTTTCATATGTTCAAACACTTAGCAAATGCAAGAAGAAAAGACAGACATTTCCTCCCTCTCCTCTCCAACTCAGAAGGAGCATAAGAAGGGAGAGCAGCATCCTATGAATATTAGGATGTCCGAAAACCCACTATAGACTAAGGAGGGAGCATATTCTACTCTCTTACTCAGGGACATATCTGTGAGACCTGTAGAGCTTTCCTCCTCTCCCCACATGCTATGAAACACTGAAGGAAAATGAAGAATATCTTAATAGTGAGCTGCAAAACACATTCTTCTTTTCCGGTCTTGTTACATCCATTATCTAAAATCATTGTCTAAATTACACACCTGCATAAATAAAAATTAACTGTAATTCTCACATACCTAACTAGGAAAACACACATGTGCCTCATTTCATGACTTAAGCTAATCATTTATCAGCTGCTGTAGTGCTGTTATCTGCTATCTAAATGACATGGAGAATTACCACTATCAGTGTCCTAATGCTGATATATTATCCCTATCAGGAGCAATTATTTGGTTTCACATGCAGAGTTTCAGTCAGTGTCTGGGGTCTATGCCAATAAGCACTCAACATCAAATAAAAGGGCAGTCATGATACAAGCAGACCTTTACCATTCTTGTGATAACTACCAGTAAATCTCTAAGAGATTTGTGGCTTTCCTTTAGGACTTTTAGCAAAAGATTCTTCAGAAAATAGAGGGGAAAAAAAGTCTTTCCAATGCTTATGAATTCCTGAAGAACACTGAAGCTTCTCTTTTCAGCTAGATATCTAATTGTTCATGATCTTAGTAAACAAAATGTTTAGTGATTCATTTCAAAACACTGAAGTGCCCTAGAGTTTTTCCTAGTGTCCAAAATTAACAAATACACTATCAAAGTTAACCATAAAACTATGTAATAAATAGGAATTTCTTTATATGACATGCAAACTGTAATGCCACTGAATTCTTTAACTAACCGCCTTCTGAAATTCCTAAATTAGAGCTATTTAGAGCTGTTTTCCTGCAAATTCAATCTGTCACTATCACCTTTAAGCAGTCCTAGGGGGAAAAAGTCAAATTTGATTGAATGAAATCAAACTTGAAAGCCATAATTCTGCCTTCAAAAGTCACAGGAAATTCACTGAATGGTGCTAAATCACACAAGTTGCTGTGGTTGGTTGGGCTTTTGTTGGTTGTTGCTTTGTGGGTTTTCCAAATAAATATTTTACTACTAACACTCTCCTCCAAAATAAAGCTCAGTAAGGCTTCACTCAGGTCAGCTAAGGGAACAGGACTGTTGCTGGAAAAAGAAATCTGAATAAGATGGGTATATGATGCATCTGTGGAAAAGCTTTATCTCCATTGACTCAGTGTTAGCAGTTTGAATTTTAACTTTAGTCAAATTTATTTTGGAGAGTCATAAAATAGGGATGAGACAAACCCTGTCTCCTGGTTCACCCAGTCTAGGGCCAAGCACCAGAGCAAAAATTAATTCTCACATACAGGGATATTTTATCCAGGCTAGTAAGAAAGTGAAGGAAACTAAGTGAATTCTCATACTCATGCCATTGAAACTAAGCCCACTGCAAAATGAAGCTTCTTTTTCTCTGTTTGAGAGGACTTGAAAGATATCCTCAACAATCTTGACTACAAACATAAAAGTGCAACATCCCATTATTGGCCCCACTACCAGACTTCAGGAAGGCAATCCAGTTCACAGACCAAGTGCAAGTCTCAAGAGCATGCTACTTGTCTTTTATGCATTTACTCCTCCAGGAGACAAACACCATTCTCCAAGTCTGAAATGCTAAATGTGAGCTACATATATCAATACAAAGATATAAAATATATATAAAAATAAACCCCTTCCTAAGCATGTAACAATTATCATCCCAGATATTTAAATGTGTTTAGAAAAGGGATTATGTTCTCGAGACTACGCATCGTATCTGAATTGCTATCAACCCCCTCTACACCGTTCATATCATAAGACAACACTGGAGGTAGTTAATGGCTCCACAAATTAGTAATTAAGAGCTGCATTCATACCAAGATCTTCACCATAGCACCACCAAAGCCAGTGTGCCAGTTCTGGAGTACTACACGTTGACATTTCAACTCATAGCATTTACGCTGCTAGAAGTCTTCTGCCAGCTCCCCAAAAGGGTCAGATGCTCAAATATAGCTCCCTTTATGAACTCATTCACTGCACATAAGTAAGGCTTAAATAAATATTTGACAGGCAAGTTCCATTAGTCATTTGCACTGAATCCTACCAAGACCATAAGAGCACTGTATCCAAAAACCTGAAAGTTAAGAATTTAGTGACACAGGAATAGGGCAGCTCAGAGAAGAGAGATTGGCTGGGGGAAGACAGAAAAATTAAGTATAACTTATATCCCATGTGATTTACACATACATTTTACTTCCAGCAAAATCGTCCTCCACTCTGGAAAGTTTTATTAATACCAACTTTCCAGAAAGGCATTTAATTTTTACATTGCAAAATACACAACGGTGCTCTAAAATACATAAATGTTCCTTTTTAGGTTCCCAGTTGTTAGTTTGAGATGATAAATTCAACATTATATCAAGCTGTGAGAACTCCGTGAGGTTAAGATTTAGAGGGAGAGACTTTAACAGTGTTAAGGAAACATTTTTACTGTGGAATCTCTTATCCACAAGTTCAATCTTTCAAGTAATGTATGCCAAATGACCACAAAGATAGGGGTATATGCTTATGTTATAAACAATGATGCCATTGCTTACCAAGTGATATGTTCTTCAGTGGTACCTAACCATCAGTTCTAGAAATCACACAAAACTAGAGTGGCTGCTACTGATACATAATATATATACTGGATTTACCTGAGTGCAATTGTTTAGTGATCTATGAATGCATGTCCTTCTGTGCATATGTATATGCAATCATGTAGGGTATGCTCTATTCATGTACATATGCATATGCACACACATTTTGTTAGGATCATATACAAATCATATACATTTTAGAGTAAAATAAATGGGGGGAGGGGAGCAGGATGCTGGTCTGGAGGTTTTTTTAAGGGAGTTGGTTGGTTGCTTCTGATTTTAAAAAAGGACAGCAGCATATTGCACATAGTCATGACTGGAATATCCAGGAATGAAAGACATCAGAGCAAACCACATAAAACACTATGCCAGTGAATGCTTTCGCAATATAACAAGTAATCTCCAAAAACTCTGTATAATAGATGCTGAACAAAACCATGCAAACAAAATGAGATTCCCTAATGGGACATAAGCATTTCCTTCTCAGCTGAAGCGTTTTAATGTGAATGTCATTTCTACTGGAATTTGCCAGCTATTCATTATTTTACACCTTTTTTTTTTCCATAACTGTAAGCAAGATCTAAGAATGCTTAAGCAGCAGAATACTGATGCAAGGGTACCATTAACACCTCTGTAAATACAGGAAGAGGAAGGATGAAGATCAGCTTATACAAAAGGGAGAAAATCCTGAATTTCTAGAACTGGATCACCTGGTCAAGTATGGAATGAAAGATGAAAACACGTCACAATATTTCAAATACTGTCTTTAGGGAAGTCCTTATTTTGCAAGTCTCAACATGTCATTATGATGCCAATTTCAGCAATCTCTCTCTGAGAAATTCTTCGCACTTGGTAAAATTACTGATGGCCCAAAGACATAGTTGACAAAGGCATAATTGATGCCACTCATCTTTTTCACTCCAACCTGTACATCTATATAGCTTCAAAGTACATTTTGATGGCTTCTTACTAAGGAAAACAACACATAAAATTTTGATACTTCTGCAAAAGAAATCTTTGTTGCCTATGTCCAAGCTGCACCTTATTCTCTCCCCTTTTATTCACAAAATCTTTTTTTTCCGTATACTGGAGCTAATGCATCATGTGTTTTGAACTTCTATTTCTAGGGTAGTAAACATGATTCAGATTTCGATAAAGATCAAGCATGTGACTACACTTGCTTACAACACTTAAATATCAATACATAGATAATTATCCAGGCTGAAAATAATTACTTTTGTTTTGTCCTTTAGGGGATTTCCACAGGCATTAAAACTCGATGTATCTCATTCAATGTGGAGGTGTTTTTTGGAGGGTGCTGGTGGTACAACAGATGACAGTTCTTTCAGTTTTAGCCAGCGCTAAGAAGCACTATGACTATTACTGCTGATAAAACAACATACTGAAATATACCAAAATACAGGCGTTTACTTTGTAGTATGCAATTTGTATCTGTTATTCCTATTTCTCTGCGGAGTCTTCCCTACTATGACCTCTCTCTATGGTTCCCTTTGATGCTTCCTTTTATTTCCCTGACACTGCCCTTGATCTACATGTTTCTCTTTGCACTGACTTTATCCCATAGCACACGCTGGAAGAAATGGACCCTTGTCAGCCTCCTTTCCGATTTCACTGCCGATTTCACCTCAACTGTAGAGAGAAAAATCCAAACTCACTGTACCTACAACTCAAGGTACTTTAAATGGCAGATCCCAAATAAATTATCCTGATAGCTGCTTCTGCAATGGATTTTATATAAAAAAGTCAGATCAAAACATTAAACAAACTTCCTAACTCCTTGATCATCAGCCTCAACTCCATGGGTGGACCCTCCTGGCTGGCAGGACTCAAATTTTTTCACCTGAATTTCCTATTTGTGCAGCACTTCAAGCTTATCTATGCAATGAAATTTATTACATACAAAA
>NW_008654323.1:9099-21008 GCF_000695815.1 Acanthisitta chloris | reverse complement strand
TGAAGAAAGGTCAAACATGAGAAGACTTTAGAACAAAAAAAAATAAAAAATGAAATAACAGGAATCCATAGACTAAGTCTAAAATTCCTCTCTACAAAATTTAAAACCGAAAACTTGAGCAAACCAAGTGAACCAACACCACCAAGCTGTCCATAAGTGACGGATGTAACAAATCCCTGAATTTTCTGATTTAACTCTTTTACCATTTATGGAAAAGGATGATGTTTGCTTGACCTTCTGCAAGGCAGGTAACATTACATGTCAGTAAGTAACCTTCATACGGCAAACACAGCAGGTATGTGTACTGCAGTAAGACCTGTGCAAATGCTGTCTACTGTAGCCTAAAACCAGTTGTGTGCTCCACTTTAGAAGGACTCAAATGGACATGGGAATCCATAGATTTTTTTCATTGCTGTACAATTCCTAAATTTGGCTTTGTGTTATAATTTTTTACAGCATAGCTGCAAAATTAAATACGTCTGTTTACCAAACGAAAGTCAAATAAAGTAGTAAAAGCTCTTGTATAGTATCAGACCATTTACTCCGACTACTCCTAAAAAGCTTATTCATCTGCTACCGGACACTTATGTCACCATACATTAAAAATCAATGACAAGTAAGAACAGTTTGGCTACACTCAGGAACTGAGTGGGACGGCAGCCGAGTTCACTCAGAATGAGCTGAAGTGGAAAGCAGTAATGATTAACAAAATGAATGAAACCTACACCAGTTTCTGTAAGCATACTCATGATTTAAAACATACATTGATATAAAGCATTAAAAAAAGGTGAACGTAATGAACAAAAAGAGTTCATGTCACATTCATTATTTGGCAACACAGACGTTATTCCTTTATTAAGAAACAAGATATTACATCCAGCTCCATTGCAATTCCAGCAGTAAGGATTTGGCTTTATTTCTAGCAGACCTTACATATATTCTTCAATAAAATGTGCTTTCTTTTGCTGCTCGTATTTCAGAGTCCTCACGACATAAAATGCATTCAAGCAGCAGAACTGGTGGTTTGCGGTCGGAACAACAGTGCACATTTTGATGGCTTGTTTGTTCTTTTGGCAATTTTGTCTCCTATACTATTTCTTTACGATATAATACTACAACCATAAAAATTGAAAGTATTGTCATTTTCAGACACTTTTGTCTACCTAACTAAACTTCTTAGGAGGTACTTAAACATGCTAACAGCAAGTTATTTTTAAAAGGGATTAGTTTTGTATAGATCTACATAAAGTCATTTTTTGAAAAGAAATTCATGACCTTGATTGAGAAACTTTACAAGGAATAAAATCATTACGGTCTAAAGATAAAATCAGTGGAAAGTATAACAAGAAGTTGGCCAGAAAATGTACCCAGCACAGGTGCACTGCCATAATCAGAGTGTGTTATTGTGGCACTGGAATGTGGTTGGTTGTGGTCAGGTCATAATTGAGGAATATGGATTAAGGCAATTGCAGATCAGAATTCCACTTTGCATTAAGTAAACTTCTGTTAACATCACTGGACAAATATCTCAGCCACCTCACCCCTCACATGGTGAAGATAAAAAAAAAATCCTCCAGCTCCTGTCTTCAACACTGTATCTGTAAAGACCCTTGGTCTGACAAAAATCAATCTTCTGGTGATTTCAGTGACACTGGTGACTCATGGGTAACTCTGGTCAGCCCTATAGCACTCTCCTACCCTGCAAACCCAACAGGCATGGAGAATCAATACATTTTTGGCTGCTAGAACATCACCAACAAAAATCTGGTCTAGATTTGATACTCAGTGATGTTATGACAACCCAAATTTCTTTTCACTTACATAAACAAAGATAAAAACTAACTGGCAATGTCTGGGATGAAGATCATCCTCCGCAGCCCCTATGGCTGCAGCTGGGGCGCTGGGATCCAGGGCTTCCCATCCAGCCCAATACCTATATTTGGCTTTGCTTTTGCTCTTTTAAGCTATGCAGCAACATTTAGGAGATTTGCAGTGTTAGTTTTTCAGGTCTAGGCCAGAAAAGGTTAATGAAATGGCTGAAACACGTCACCTATCCACACATAAATGGAAAGAGCAGCTATGAGCCAGGTTTCTGTATAGGTCTTTATCTGCACGTTTGACACTCAACTAGAAACTTGGATTCAGTCCTGGGCTGATTTTTAAAAAAAATTAAAAATGAAAAATAATCTGAGACCCCTCTAAAGTTTCCCCAGACTCACAGACCTCCAGTATTTCCTTTGGTCTCCTGTCATTCTCCTGGCCCCTTACAAAATGCCTGGCAGCCTTCTGGCACATGGTCAACAACCTCAGACTCTGCAGGCCTCCTGCACTGCTCACCTGGTCTTCCTGTGCACTTCTCAAAGACTGAGCCTTAATTTAAAATCTCTTTTCCCTTCCATTTTCTATTTCAGCCAGATACATCATGCCTCAAAGAAGCTAGATTTTTTTAATCTCTCTGACTCAGAAGTGGAGTTGCATGAAATTTCTGAGCAGAACTGACATATACTTACACTTTCATCAGACCCTTATAATTCACTATTTTTACACGGCTTTATTGCTTTAATTTCTTAACTGCATTTTCCTTTATATGCAGCTGAATTGCAAAACCAGTCATCTTTTGAAAGGCAAGTGGCAACACCAGTCCTAGCACTGTTGCACTTGCTCCTGCCTCAGGAGACTTGGTGGAAATGTTAAGCATCCCATACCAATAAACAGAAAACACACCCAGTGCACGGACACATTTTCAATACTAAATAGCTATGGGATTTTTGATACTTTCTGGCACTTACATAAGCCTTTGATATGATTGCGTTCCTTGTTCAGTAAGGCGACACTAAATCCCGATAGGCAGCAAGTCCAAGAGAATACATGAATCACTGAACAGCATTTCTGCCACTTAGGCGATTCAAGTGTAGTAGTTTCAGAAGACAATATCTGGACACAAATGAAACTCAACTAACAAACAGGCTTGAAGGCAAACTCAGAGATAATTTTTAGTTTCATTGCAGTCAAAATTCAATGAGATGTTGAATGGCAGGAATGAAGAAGAAATTGCCTTGGCTGCATCTCAGTTGGGACACACACACACACACAAAAGACAACTTTGAAATGTGGTTAGAAAGAAACAGTAGGGAGTGGTTTGACCCCTGGAAGTTGAATCAAATTTTCTTGTTTCACTTTGAAATATGAGAAAGAGCAGATTCACTTTAACTTGGTCCTAGATTGCAGCAATAGAAAAAAATCATGCTTGTCCAAAAATGTCTGACAAAATCGTAACATAAATCTGAATGTGACAAAGAACACTCCTCTCTTTTCCGTCTTTGTCTTTGTGAGTATTAAATGCAAAGCAACACCAACAGCTGGAACAGTGAGTGATTAACTTCAGCAGAAGAATAATGCTGCCCCAACCCTAAACTGTAAAGTTTAGAGCTTTCTGCCTGTCTAGACTCAAGGAAACATAAGAGTTATCACAGATTCATAAAGCTGCTGCTAAATCAAGTTGTCAGAAGAATGTTCCCACATTTACAGGCCCTGCATTCTCTCTGAATGTGTACTGACTCCTAAGACCAACCATAGGTTGCAGCCTCTTACTCTTGTTTTGTCTTTAAGTACACGACAATGAAGGTATTAGACGTCTTCAAATCTTGCCAGTGCCTAATCCTGTCAAACTCCACTGCTCAGAAATTATACGATTTTTTTTTTTAAAAAGCAAAGAGAAAACTAGGTACCACCCAGTCAAAAATAAGCTTCACACAGTACAAAACAAAACAGGGTATGTGAAGAATATAAGTGCACCACATGAAGAAAATAAAGGAAACCAAGCCACAGACCCAGAACTGAAACCACAATGTACTGATGCACAGCAGCTGCAAAATTACTGCATGTAAAGAAAATCTTCCCAAGTGGATTAACAGCCTGATTGACAGCTGCCACTGGGCTTCTGGCTCTACCAGTCACTTCTCAGAAGTGGCAGTTCAGCTCTCCTTCAAATACCTTTTCATATAACAAGAAAACAACATATATGCTCAAATGAAACGGGAGCATAAGAAGAAGGCTGTCAGACAGCAGCCATGGAAGTTGAAGTACAGGGACAATGTTTAGAATTAAAAGGGTAAGAATATGGAAACTAACACTGAGCTGGAAAACATGGAGCTCATAAATACCATAAAATAGTAAGTCCATAAATACCATAAAACCTGCTTGCAACTAAATAATCAGGAAAGCATAAAGAAGTAAGCTTTATCAAAAACTGCAAAAATAAAACAATGCACCATGAATACCAGTGGTTTGGTCTTTAAGAAAAAAGTATTACAAATTTACATGATTTTACTGAAAAAAACAAGTTTCTGCAGGCCTAAATATACTGTGTTCTCTTTGCTTCTTTTGTTCTCATCCTTTCTTACAAGCATACATGCTAAATTGGGCAACTAATGCCAATGCTGAACACTATCTGCTTTGGCTACAATCTCAATGGATTCCACTAAAAGTCAACAAGACACAAACAGTTATTTCTCTATAATGTATACTACTTTAATTCATTTTAGCACTACCAAAAAGATAACTAAAGGCCAAAGAAATACCTGCTTTGTATTATATAAGTGAGAGATAAAGTCTGCTAGGAAAACAACTTTTCATACAATATCACAGCTTTATATATATATATTTTAAAAAAACTCAAAACCAAGCAACCCCATAACCCCAAACCAAAACACAAAAAATCCTAAAGCAACCACCAAACCCTGAGGATTTTCATTAAATGCCATTCTGACACACATACTTTACTTGTTCTGGGCAGAGAAGAAGCTTTTGCAAGGAAATATCAAGTAAAATATTTATTAGCCTTCTTAAATTTACAAATTTCCCAAGCTCCCACATTGCCTAATGTCAGGAAATTGCTACTATAAACAGCCTAAATATGCCAAAAAAATGAATGTAATTGAGGCCAGCTAAAGGTTTCTCCTCCCTCATTTCCACAGGGACAGACTGACCACAGGTGCTGCCTGGACACAAGTGGAGCCAGGGGCTGCAGAGAGCTCACTTCCCTCTGCCAGTCATGTCAGGAGAGGAGTGAGGAAGCAGCAATGGCAGCAGCTGTGGGCTGGGACAGGGTGGGAGCCCACAGCTCAGGTATCTGGCTGGAGCCTCCTGCCAGGCAGGGCTGGAGTCCAAGGGCTTGTGAGCCCTGGCAGGTAGCTCACCTGGAAGACCACAGTTTCTGAAGTACTTTGCAGCTTTTCATTTGCCCATGCATGAGCCTTGATTCTTAAACGTCAGATGCAGTGCTACTTTAATTATCTTAAAAGCAAGAATTAAAATTATTCTGCTTTTTTTTTTTAATTATTTTTATCTTTTTTTTTTTAGCTAACTTCATCTCTAGCTCCAGGTAGACACAAGAACGACTTGCCCATTTCACAGTAGCTTCTTCAAATCTTCAAAGCACACACGTTCAGTGGTTTTATTTACTCAATAGTTCAAAGTTTCATTTCATATCAACACTGCCCCAGACAATCCCTTTCATTATTTTAAGAAAAGCTAAAAATGGAAACTTTTCATGTAGCCCCCACTCAGGTTATTGTGGCAAGGCATGGCATTTCCACCATCCCACTAACACAGGCGCTTTGTTAAAACAAAGGGGATGCAACAGAGCGTTCATTGACTCCTCGCTGGAGCTATTTGGGCTGGCAGCAACGTCTGACTGCCTGGGCAGAGCTTCTCCAAAGACAAGCTGCTTGTAAGGCGCCAAGGGCCTCTCTCACAAAAGATGCTACTTTACAATGCCAATCAGAACTCCCATTTTTTCTTCCTCAAGGATCCTAAGTCAGGCCAACATTTATGCTTACCAGAGAAGACCAAAGACTATTCTTTTCTCTTGAAGGAAAGTACCCTAAAATATGTTCTCCAAAAGAAATCTGCTGTAAGGCAACTGGAAGGGTCCCAGGGAGCTGGCTGTGCTACCATCCACAAGGGACTGCCAAAGCTGATACCAAAGATCAGAGCAGAGACTGAGACTCAAAACAGTATCTATGCCATAATACATATTTTTTCAAGCACTCAGTCATGGAAACTGAAAAGATCCTTGAATCAGAAATTTTACAAAGCTTGCCCTCAAAGACCTTGCAGATGGGGAGGGGACGTCAAACTTCCTTCTGGGTCTCACCTTGCAAACAGTAATACTTATTTCTAGCTTCAGGGAGTTATACAGAAAGGGGAAAATAAGAGCAGATTCACAAAGGAAGATGCAAGACAAAGTCAAGTAATGTGCAAGAGCAACACAAAACCAGGTAGTTGGACAGAATATGCAGCTGCATGCAAAACAGGGTAATTTTTGACAAATTTCTCCAGAATTCCCTCCAGAATTCATCTACAGCTTAACAGGGTACAGAATGAAAATTAAAATTTAAATTTAAAAAAGGGATATCATTCCCATGGAGAAAAAAAAATGTATTTTGGCCACAACACTCCTAAAGGAACAAAGAGTTTTATTAAATCAGAAGCGCCTGCCAAGTTATAAGATTTCTATAAAGGGAAGAATTAAAAAAAAGAGTTTTAAAATGAGAAAAGGCGGCAATTTGTTTTGAAACATGAATCCAGCTGGATTAGCATCTGATTGAAAGAAAATTATAGATCACAGTAAACATGATGGGTAAAAATAAAGAGTAATCAGTGCCCCTCCAAAAAACAAAAAAAGTCAGACCAAACAAGCTATCCATACAACCAGTAATTCTGAGCCACTTCCATGCCAGCTGTAATTGCCACATTGCAAAATACATTTCTCTTAACTACACTCAACTTCTTTGTGAAGTTCGCCAAGCAACTACTGGAAAGCAGAAAGCAGAATGGGATCCTCAAGAAAATAAGTTAGATGTATCATTGTAAAAAGAAGTATTATCTTCTGGAATTCAAAACATATACCACATGAATGTAAAACGTTACGGCAAAAAAATGAAACAGGACTGTATTGTCTTTCAATCCTGAAAACATATAAAAATGCCTAGAGTCAAATTTCTACCTTACATTAAAAACAATTAAAATATTCAACGACAATATTCCAACCTGAACAAGCTCCACTTGCTTTTAGCATGGACAGATTTCCAGAAAGCACCGTGTGCAGTCACCTGGAAGTGGAGAACCGAACCCATATGGTACCAATTACCTCTACAATTCCCTCTCCTGCTAGTTTCAATCAGGCATCCTAAATTACATCAGAATCACATAAATCAATATAAACATGAAGAAGCTTTCTTTCTTTTTAGAAAACTGTTTATGGTGCAGAACCAGGCTAAAAGGACAAACACTGCATTGTATATTTTAGCTGTGTACCATGAGAGTCATACAGCACTGAGATAAATTTTTTGAACCAAATTAAGACAGAACATAAATTAGACAGGAGTCAGCAGCCAGCACCTCTTGGGATGTACAGAGTCTACAGCTTAATTTCATATGACCAATGGCTGATTTTCCATATGCTAACATCAAATACCATAAAGGTATGTTCTAATAAACAGCCTGCAGAAGGGTTCACTGCCCCGTAGCAAAGGAGATGGTTCTCTGCTCCTGGCCTACAGCACATGGCAGTAACCCATGCAAATACCAACAACTACCTGTCAGTAAAGCTGGAGAAAGAATTTCATGCTCCAAGCAAGACACGTACTCCACATAAGTTTCTAGAATACAAATTCTGAAAAAAAAACCCACCAAAGCAAAGCAGATAAATAGATATATCCCATTAGGTTCAAGTTAGATTTGATATGCTTTATTATTATATAAATATTTGTTGGACATTTAATCCTCTTTCTCTGGCCCATAATGCCCCTCCTCTGCCCTGACCTTCCCATAGCATCAAGTTTACAAACCAACTTTAGTGCACACTTCAAAGTCCATTCCCCTTTTGTAATGGATATGTAAAATATGTCAGGTTTGCCTAGAAAGATGCCCTGCCCATAATAGCTTTTTAAAAATCAGTTATACTGCCAAGATTTTGTTCCTTCTCCACAAACTGCTCACAGCTTGTGTGGGATGAGATGGAGTAGAACTAAAGGGGGTAGAAATGAAAGGCAGCAGAAGGGTAGAATGGCCCTGGTGCAAAACTCCCCAACCAAATCTTCCATTCAACTCTTGAATCAAATATCTGGTATCAGACACTTGTTCTGCAACCATCTCCATTCTCAGACCTCCAGTAGCATAGCACTTCCTTTTTACAAAACCTGCAGCAAACAGTTTACTATTAAGTGTTATAATGGCTAATCACCCCTACAAAGATTAGGTATACAATACAGATTAGATAATGCCGACACAGAAGACTGAGTCTCACGATTAAGATCTAGATTTACTATCTCTGTGTCTGAGGTTCTCAAACTCTGGGCATGGAAAAGTCTATGGTAAGGAAACATTGTATGGGCACTGTTTCTCATGGTGGCAAATGTCTCCAGTGTTTCAGCTGGGACTCGTCTTCAGCTGCAAATCAAACAGCTGGCATTAATCAGTGTCTCTTCATACACAAGCCTTCATCCCCATGGAGGAGAAGAAAAAAAAACATGCAGGAAATCCAGCCTTTGTGTTTGCTTGCACGGCTGATAAAATGAGCTGTCATCCTTTCCCACAGCAGGAAAGAGTAAGGACAGCTCAGATGAAAGCGCTGACAGGCCTGGTGGCGGGTGCTGGGTGACAAGACTCTCAAAGCACTGTGTGTTAGCAGAAGACCACCAGCCACCAAAATGAAACATTGTTTAACATCAGGTGCATTTACAATTATTAAATATAACCTGTTGCTCAGCTCTATTGAAGTAGTTTGTTCCTTTATTTTATATGCTGTCATAAAAGAGTAACTATGAAAACAAGAAAATAAAAAGCTCAATGTTTTACCAACGTGCTCTCTCACTCTTTATGTTATTTCCTCTTTTACTGACCAGGAACCAGTTGTAGGCTGAATTACCCTTTTGAGCCACCATCAAAAATTATCCACAGGTGACATTAGTGCGCACACAGTGGTCTCACACTGCGGTGCCAACACAGTGTAAAACTTAACCAAAAATGAGGTCAAATCAAGTATAAACATCCCACAGCATTAGCTCATATGTACAACATTCTCTGAGCCAGCTGGACTTCACATAGACTTTTCAGTCAGTCATCTGAAGAAGTTTAGTTTCTATTGCTAGAAAGCTTTGAGGAGAATATTCATCACTGATGGTTTGGGCCCAGGCAGCACAGAGAAATGTGCAAGAGAAAACAATCTTTTATGTCATTACATGAGGAAAGAAATGTCTGAGGCTCCAGAAAGTATCAAACAGTACTTCATAACTGTAGGGGGGAAAATTTCAAGTCAGCATCTATGTCTGTATATAAAGACTAAAAACCAAAAGTAAATTAAAAAAATCAGTAAAGTTGCATGTCAAAAAACTGTCGTAATTAAAGCTCATACTAAATTTTCCCAGGTGATTAAAAATTACTAACAGTTTTCACGCTATATGAGGAGCAGACTGTGGATTATTTCAGTTCCCTTTTGAGGTTCTTGCTCAGTTTAGGCAGATCAAAACTCGAAGTTGCTCATTTAAAAAAGCAAACAAAACTTAATGTATGAACTTACACTCCCACTCAAAGCTGAGATGTCCACTAGGAACTCACGATTCCATGAGCTAGAATTTTAGAAACTTCAGTTCCTCAACATTTCTGACTGAATGACAAGAGAAAGGAGGAGAGAAGTCTTTAAAGTTTAAAAAAACCCTCAAAACAAACCAAAAAAGCATCAAGGAAAATTGCAACCAAAATTGTCAAGAAATTAGAGGAACTGAACTTTCAAAATGCAAGAGTGCTTGATTGACCTGGGTCACAAATTACTGTCCCTATTCTTTCTTCTTCTAAACAATGCCTTCTAAACTAAACAATGTCTTTACAAACAGAAGATGACCTGTAATTTCAACTGGTTTAAAACTGAAGTTAAACCACATGTGTTCTGGGGTTGTTTTTTTTTAAGGGAAGAGAAAGAAAACCAACAGAGATATACGAGGAAATACATGATTTTCAAGCTCCTTTGCCATCCAGACAGGATTCATTTCGTCTATAAAAAGCATGGATCTTTTACAAAAAAATGTGGACAGTGACAAGAAGAGAAGTTCCACAGGCAAAATGTCTTCCCATTACCTTTAATATATTAAAAAAACAAAAGGTTGCAATGCTGAGATGCACATTACAATGTCTGCCTCCTCCTCTGGCACACAAATGAATCATCAAAGACAAAAGATAACCCTTCTCCTTCGTTGCCTTCAAAGCTGAGGCACAGCAATGTTCATCAAAACTCCAGGTATGACAGGTATCGATGCTGTTTAGCCCATATAGCCTTCTGCTTCACTGCAAACATGGGCACAATTACTGAGATACTACCAAGAAGCACAATGTCACCCAATTATAAGCTCTATATCTAGTCTGCACTGCTTAGAGGTAATACTCATCACATCTATATCTGGTAGCAATCCAGTGTGATATCTTGACTAGCAACAGGAAAGACTGTAAGCCATTTTTGATACAAAATTTGTATCACTCCAACAGTATAAAAACTTTTAAGACCAGAATTAATAAAATCTAACTACCCACTACTGTAATTTACATTATTACAATTCATAGGTTTAAGATACTGATCCTCACAAGAGCTTTTCCAATAAGCCACAACCACATCTTTGTTTGACAGCATCTACACAAGACAACTATATGGAATGCAGTCACTCCAACATATATTCTGTGGAGCCCCCTACAAAAGGCCAGTATTTGCAATCTTGAGCTTTATCCACATGCATTGAGAATACAAACGGATCTTTGGTAGATGCTTCACTGTACCTGCTGGAGAATAGATTATGCAGGCAGTCTCTCTTGAGTATGTCCAAGCTTAGCGGAGTGGCTTAGTCAAACACCATCATCCTCAGCCCCTGGACAGCAGCAGCAGTTAAAAGCAAATAGATAAAAACCAGCTTCAAAACCCATCTGAGCATCCTGCCTTTCGTACCTAGGCTGGGAAGAGTGGGACAGGGGCAGCTCCTGCCACCTCTAAGCCAGACATCCCACAGAACTGGGGCTGCTGCCAGCCAGGGCACAGGACGCTGCCCTGACAGTGCTCCACTTCTCCCAACTCCCCTGCACCTAACACAGAGCAGCAACAGGTGAGATGGGTAGGACAACGGCCCTGTTTCAATCCCCTATGAAGGAATTTGAAGCAGAGAGCTCTCCAGATCTAAGGGCAAACATGGTTTTCAGAGGAGAGATCAAACACACAGACTGCTGCTTGATTTCTATGCTAGCTCTCTGCACCTTGTCCTGAATGTGTGAACACCGACTAAATCAGTAATTTGAAAGGATGCGGTAAAGGTATAAAAGCCAACAATTTGACCTCTAAGTGAGATAGTAGGACCTTAAAGCTTTCACCTAATTTTTTACATCTTCTTAGTAAGATGATCTAATATTTCCTTACAAAATTTCTAGTGTGTATTGGTTTTGTTCCCATAGAAAGCTCACAACCACCACTCCGAGATCGTGATTCTCTCTCTTTTCATAAGAAACCTACCCCCATCTTCTTTATTCCTTCCAGAATATTCTGCTTTCTGCTCCTAATAAAAGTAATAAATCATTATTAATTTAATAAGCAACTTGATTCTGAGAGGACGATGAAACATTCTGCATGCTGCACACGAAAGAATTGCAAGCTATTCTCACCCCTCATGCCAGCCAAGGAGAGGAGAGGGCTGGGCACACGCACTCAGTTGCGGCAAACAAGTACATGTGCTTTGGGTGGTTACTGCAGGGTATGATTTAAAAGCTATCTCTATGTATGTGACTTTTGATCTGCATCTGTTTCCATCACTTCTTGATAAAAGAATCAAAAGTTTGATGCTCAAGGGCTGACATTACTTTAAGAGGCAGCAGAC